>NC_089843.1:212845770-213129889 GCF_035609145.1 Eleutherodactylus coqui
AAAGCAATGTTTGGGTTGGACAATATTGGACAATTTCTTGTTTTGTTTTTCTCCTCCGTTATTCTATGTATTAGAATGAGATTGATCGATTCTCGACGAGTCTGAGAGGGTGCGGCCAATTCACGAAACATCACACCTTCCAAGGGGGACAGGCAAGAGATAAATGTAGGAAAAAATGTGCCTACAGGCACAAAGAGAACACACCAATGCTGCCCGTGTATCCCCAGCTAAAATACTGAGGAAGGGGCGCAACAGCCGCGAAACGTGTCTACTATTATATGCTGGATTGATTTTTAAACACGTCTCGTGCCACTTTGAGTTAAATGGCATTGCGCCAATAACCGCATTTTTTCATGATCAACTATTGATGACCTATCCTGATGATAGGTCATCAATAGTATTTATGCCTGGAAAACCCCTTTAATACTTTGGCAGTTGCTTTGAGCATAAATCATATATGCAGATTTGGTATAACGGTTATACCGTAAGTCTGCACGCTCTCTAGAATATCAATGTGCTCATGTTAGTGGATGCTGGAACAATATATAGGTCTAGAGCTTCTTCTCTTTTACTTGTTAATGTTCACAATGACGGAAAAGCTTTCTGTCGTGAGCTGTGAAGAGGGAGACATATTGTAATTTACAGGAACAAATCAAAGAGGTAGCTCCAGCCTTCCATTACCAAACATCATGGGAGAGAGGTGCAAATATTGTTCAGAGAAGAAAAGGAATTGTAAAACTTTACAGCCCAAGGACGAGACATGAAGTGTGATTTATGGCCGTGTTCAGCGGGGCTGAAGAATGGAAGTGTTTTCTGCTTATTGCTAGATTGTACAGTTTCTTATCTACCTCGGCACAGAAATGCTCTGCAGGAAGAACACAGCAATGGTTTCTATAGATCCCGCAAAGACAGCAAAGACTGGACTCTTGTCTCAGCTTTACTGGCCACATGAAGGTTGACATTGCAACTGTGAAAGCACAATGGTTAACAATCCCTAAAAGAAGGAAGAAAGGGAAGCATTTAAAGAGACCAGGATGGATGAACGCAGAACTTGCACACGTTAAAAAGGAAGAAAAATATGTCTATCAAAGTAGCCCTCATTTACAAGTAAAGAAGAAAGCAATGCGGTCTGCAGAAACTGTAGGGAAAGTGTCAGAAAAGATAAGGCTAATAATGAATGGAGGCTTGCAAGAGAGGCCAAAAGCAATAAAAAGGATTTTGGGGGGTATGTCAAAAGCAAAAGAAAAGTCAAAGATGCTATTGGAGACACAGATTAGATATTAGAAAAAAAACTTTCAGACAGTGAGGGTGATCAATGAGTGGAACAGGTTACCACAGGAGGTGGCGAGTTCTCCTTCAATGGAAGTCATCTGGGATGATTTAGTGAATCCTGCACTGAGCAGGCGGTCGGACCCGATGGCCATGAGGGTCCCTTCCAACTCCACCATTCTATGATTCTACGTTAACCTAAATGGCATTCTGTAGTTTACTTACAAACCAATGGGAATATACAAATAATGGTGCTTTTACACGGATCAATTATCAGGCTGGGTCATACATCCAAATGCTCTTTCGCCCAAAAGTCAGGCTATGTAAAGGAACCAACAAACAGCCAACACATGAGCAAATGCTTATTTTTTGGCTGATTGTCTCGTTTACGCTCACTTCTCATCTGCACATCACTGTATGTAAATGGGGAGACATGCAGTCTATCAGCGAAGAGGTTGTACCAGAATTAACATTATCACCTATCCACAGAATAGGCAAATAGTCTGATTGGTGGTAGACTCACTGCTGAGACCCCCACTTATCCTGAGAATGGGGGACCTGTGTCCCTTTCTTCTTGTCAGTGAGAACGCTTCACCCATGGGCATTGATGTCAAATTAAGTAGAGAAACAGCTGCACATGCATGGCTGCAGCTCTATTCTGATAAGTGGGGCTTACGGAAAAAGACGAGCCCATGTACCCCTGTATCTTCGGCAGTCCTATTTAAGGTGAATGAAGTGGCACCACGTACTTCAATTTCCCCACTGTGGGGGTTGCACTAAGCCCACAGTGAGAAGGAGGGGGACACGGAACCCCCATTCTTGAGATGGGGGGTGTGGGGGCTCAGCAGTGAGGCCCCCACTGATCAGACATTTAGGTGACCGGTGACCAATGTTAATTCCAGTGCAACACTTTTGTTGATTGGTTGTCCTCATAGAGCACATAATCTGCATATGTACATAGGGAGGTAACGAGTGCTGGCTGACATGCTCATTGTCAGTTAGTGATCGTTAGCACGGGCAGATTATCGGCCTGTGTAAAAAAAACTATAACCGCCATCCTTCAAGTATACTACGGTAGTACTCCAGCAGCTAACGCAATACATTTCCATAATAACACTCTGTAAAGTGACTAGTATTTATGCAACTACCCAAAATATATGTATCAGCTACCAAGCTGATATATGAACACGCTCTGCCCATGACGTTGCTGTGATTCTAGTAAGTGAGCACGGATGCCTCTGTTGGAGGGAGACCTTCACTTTCGTAGCAAGTGCTAATAGTGTCTCCCAGCCCCTAATTGTGATGGGTTTGAAGGTTCTCTCTCCTTCTTTTGGGCCATGTGTGAGCACAGATGTACCATCTTCCAGAAACTCTCAGTTTGAGGTATGTGGATTCTCAGACACACATGTCGAGTCTGTAAGCCCCTTTCCTCCTCTGACGTAGGTTTGAAATAGGCGGCTAGCAGGACCATCGCCTGATTGGCAGTGGAGAACAGGGTTGAAATGAAGGCAAAATCCTCAATATTACTTTATCCTCGTGGAAGGCTACATAAGGCTCTTGGCAGCCAAGTATTGTAGCTCACCGATTCGTTGGGCTGATATAATTGCCATCAGGAATAACTTCTGTAAACGTTGGAAGGGATATTCACAGAAACATCTTAAAACAAGAGTGAAAGTTCATTTTGGAAAATCATTGGCTCTAGGTGTTCAGTTTGTGCTCAGTGGCTACTCTGAACTTTTTTGTTAGAGGTTCTTCAGAGATGTACCCAGAAAGGCAGAAAGAGTAGATATCTAGCTAGATATCTTACATTCATTGGTCACATTCATTGGTCCTATACAAGTAAATGCCATTGAGCTGCTTTATCAGGAACAGTTGCTATTCAATGTATGGCACTGCGCCTGGTTTGGACTGAAGTGGACGCAGTGCTCAGCCTTGCGCCACTGTCACTTCAATCAGCTGATCAGTGGGGATCCCAGGTGGCGGACTCCCATTGATCAACTAACGATTGTCATCAACAGTAAAAAGCCTACAAAAACATTTTAGGTGAATGCTCTTATAGAGTATGAAAAGAACAACTTTCTAGTCATCACAGTCTCAATGAATGGCCAAGCACTCCCTGTGATTGGCTGAGTGCTATGACCAATCACAGGCAGCACTCAGCTGTCATTCAATGAATGGCTGAGAGCTGCCTGTGATTGGCTGAGCGCTCAGTCAATCAGATACAGCCCTTTAAGCAGGTGGGGATTTTAAATCCCCACATGCTGAAAGAGCTTCAGAGCAGTGCAGGGAGAAGACAGGCTAGACGCGCCTGGGCCCCGGCAGCTGAGGAAAGGGGAGTATAATTTTATTTTTAACACATTCTAGGGATGATTTTCAGGGAAGGGCTTATATTTAATGCTCTTCCCCGAAAATCCCTACAGGAGTTGCTGGCAGCCTATTGCTTGCAATGGGGCTGTCGATAGCAGCCGCAGCCTCATTGAAGGCAATGGGCATGGACCTACATTCACGTGTGTTTGTGCACGTACGTGGGTGCGCACCTATGTACAACACACGCTCATGTGAAGCCACCCTTCGGCCGGGCTCACACGGGTGGTACGGATTCTGGCTGTGATCCTGGCGGGTGACTCTGCATACCTGAATAATTTGTATTACATAGGACAGCGGCGGCTCGCCGATTTTGGTTCCTCTCATGGAATACGCTATTTGTATCCACAAGTATGAGCAAAAAAGTACATGCCTTTGAATGGCTGCATTTAGTAGCCAATGCTACACGCGGACAGCGATCGCGGATTCCACAATTGTAATCCAATTGGCTTTAGAGTGTGTGTGTCTGTGTGTGGGGCTGAGCCCCCTATAATTCCCTATACAATCAAACCTGACTAGACTCTGCTTGCAAGCCTTTATTTTCTTTTTATTCTTTTTTCTACAATTGACATTGCATGCTAGGTATTAAAATCAAAGAGACTAAGCAAAAAGAAGTAGCTATAGCATCTCACTGAATTTAGCCGTCTCCAAGGTTTTTGAACCTAAGGGGTTAAAGTGTCATTCATACTGAGCCAAACTGAATTTTTCCTTATGAAGGGATTATGGTGATATCAAATAATACAATGGCTGCACTGTTGAAAGGGCTTTCAAGAATGCATTCTTCAGGTTTTTCTCCACCTAGTCTTAAGGAAGGTGCTCCGACGTATTATGTTACAGATAGCACTTTAGTCATCATGACGGCACATAGAAAATTATACCTGTCATCATAAGTCACTCGGAAAAACACAATCAGCAGAAAGCAACACCGCAGGCTTATTGACTGTTTGGTGAATTTATTATGAAGCTGATCACTTGTGTTCAGATGTTCAAAACCCAAGCAATACGGTGAGGTTAGTCGGCTCATCGGCTCGCAGTAGTGTTACCACAGTCACAGCTTAAAGGGGTTGTCCCGCGGCAGCAAGTGGGTCTATACACTTCTGTATGGCCATACTAATGCACTTTGTAATGTACATCGTGCATTAATTATGAGCCATACAGAAGTTATAAAAAGTTTTATACTTACCTGCTCCGTTGCTAGCGTCCTCGTTTCCATGGAGCCGACTAATTTTCGCCCTCCGATGGCCAAATTAGCCGCGCTTGCGCAGTCCGGGTCTTCTGCTCTCTTCAATGGAGCCGCTCGTGCAGAATGCTGGCTCCGTGTAGCTCCGCCCCGTCACGTGCCGATTCCAGCCAATCAGGAGGCTGGAATCGGCAATGGACCGCACAGAAGAGCTGCGGTCCACGGAGGGAGCAGACCCCGGCGGCCATCTTCAGCAGGTAAGTATGAAGACGCCGGACCGCCGGGATTCAGGTAAGCGCTGAGCGGTTTGTTTTTTTAACCCCTGCATCGGGGTTGTCTCGCGCCGAACGGGGGGGTTAAAAAAAAAAAAAACCCCGTTTCGGCGCGGGACAACCCCCTTTAACATGGACCTCCAGGTAGAATATAAAAAATCAGCCAGGAGCAAATCTCCATCTGACCAGATACTATTGTGGAATCTTGAGGATCCAATAACCACAGAAACTAGACAAGTCAGAATTCAGGAGGTAGAAGAGCAATGCAAACCTGAGCAAAAACTAAATGTCCATACTTACTTACCAGGAAACCCATTATGGTGAGACCTATCCCACGGCATTTACAATTGTGGCAGACCACTTGGTGGGGGGAATGATTCCTGAATGCCTGAAAAAACCCCAAACAAATGCAACCACTTAATCCAGCCTCACATTAATGGAGTCCATTAAATGTGCTCAGAGGAAGCATCTAATCCTATGTGAACCTTCGTGACCTTAGTTTTTTGTTTGTTTTTTTTAAAATCAATGTACCCATATATACTCGAGTATTAGCCGACCCGAGTATAAGCCGAGACAATAAGTTTCACCACAAAAAATGGGAAAACTTATTGACTCGAGTATAAGCCGAGCTATACTCACCTTCCAGCCGGCGTCTGTGTCTGTGTGATAAGCTGCTTGAATTCTCCTCGCTGTCATCCCCCGCCGTCCTCTCTGCTTGGCTCTGTCAGTGCTGTGTAAGTAAGCGCTGTGATTGGATTAAGCACCAGCCAATCACAGCTGGCGCTCGATCCAATCACAGAGCTTACTTACACAGCACTGACGGCAGGGGATTTGAAAGCCGAGCAGGGAGATGAGAGCAGGGAGAATTCTAAAGCAGCTTGATTGGCTGTGAATGATCGAGCACTGGCTGTGATTGGCTGACGCTCGATCCAATCACCGCTCTTAGTTACACAGCGCTGACGGCGGGGAATGACAGAGCTGATCAAAGAGGACGGCGGGGGATGACAGCAGAGAGAATTCAAGCAGCCTGCCTCACCGCCGCCGGAGACACAGACCCCAGCTGGGAGGGGAGTATGGAGGGTTTTTTTTTTTTTTTTAAGCCTTCCCTGACTCGAGTATAAGCTGAGGGGGGCTTTTTCAGCACAAAAAAAATGTGCTGAAAAACTAGGCTTATACTCGAGTATATACAGTATTTTTATGCAAAAGAAACTTTGCATTTAGAATTGGTTAAGAATTTTTTACCATTTTCAGCCTAGGATTGTAGTGCACAGCTGTACACTACAAGTTGGAGGGCTGCATTTCATGCAAAAACCTTGATCCGCATGTGGGGAGGCGCCTTGTTCTCGTCCACTTAAAGTACATGTTGCTGGGAAGTCTCTTTGGGCAAAAAAAAACAAAACACCAAACAATACTGTGCTTGGACAGAGAGAAGATTGGCTCACTTAACTGATAGAACCCCAGTGGCTAGCCCTTGTAATTACAAGTCCAGTAGTGTTGACCGAAGGGACTGTGCAGGTAGATTAACAAAAACAATCAGCTATAGTATAATAAAAGTCTCCTCATCTTGTAACCCCTTCCCCCCTCTTCTGCTGCAAGTGGACCATAAACTGCCCCGCATGCAGAACGTTTTTCAGATTTACAGTTTTTGCAAGAAATTCAGTCCTCCAACTGTACACTATAAGAAAAAAAGGTAACTTTTTTAATAACACGTTTTATGAAACATTTTTATATAAAACAATGACAGTACATTAGCTCCAATATCAAATCAATTGAAAAGAACTTAACTGCCAGGAGAGATTGGTGGCATTCAAAGGAAGGCAGGTTAGTTCAATACCTATTAATATAAGGACCTTAGAGCCTCGTGTGGGGCAGTGTGTTAAGGCAGCCCTTGCTCATGACCTGAAGGTTGCGAGTTTAATCCCTGCATGGTTCAGGTAGCCGGCTCAGGGTTGACTCAACCCTCCATCCTTCCGAGGTCGGTAAAATGAGTACCCGGTTTGGTGGAGGGTAAACATGACTGGGGAAGGCAATGGCAAGCACAGAGCAAAGACAGTCTGCTGAGAAAAGATCATGTTGTAATGTTACCCGTGGAGTCAGTCATGACTCGGTGCTTTCACCAGGGGACTTTGTCCAGGTTGGGTGAAGGGCTGCTCAAATTGCTTCTGAATAGCAGCGAGAATATCGAGCAAGTCAAATACGGTAAAAATATTTAATCAATTCCCATTGATCCACGCAAAAAGATGTTGATTTGAAAGTGTTCAGAGCCCTTATGTTAGTACATAATGTCAGCTTAATTTAGAATGATCAGGTTCTACTGATCTGAAAGCTTCAGGATAATGGAAGATAAGGGCATACACAAAAATGGGTTGTGCAGTTGGCCTCTGATCAACTATAATGTAGCCTATCCATTGTAGCAACCAAATTCTGATATATTTTCACAATTTCACCAATATCAGCTTGTTTCAGCACAGCTCTTCAGCAAATAAACTTAAATGCCCTTTGGTTTCATATAGTTCAACATATAGTCCATCTGTGTTTCTCACCCACTCTCCAGGGCAGCTTCATACAGTTGTCTACCGGACTCACTCTGCTTTCCCTCAGGATGGTTTCACTCCAACCTTCCTGAGGCACACGAACAGCGTCCAGGTCTCTCTCTAGACCTCTTGCTCCCAGTCCAGGTCTCCCCTTGGATCTATCTTAGGCTCTCACAGCCCAGGTCCATCTCACTGGACCTGTCTGGCTCACAACCCAGGTCCCTCTCACTGGACCTGTCTGACTTGCAGCCCACTTCACCTCCAACTGTAGTAGGAAAGTACAGCTATATCCTACTTCCTGACCACACCTGTGGGCGTTTTCCCTTGTCTCAGGCACCAGACTGCCTGTCTGTTGCCCCCTACAGGTCATTCTCTGTAGTGCACCTCTGCACCATTGTTATACAAAAAAAAATGTCTTGCACATCTATTGAACCAAGATCTGAATGAATCCTAAGACTCCGTCAGTGCAATTGTGGTGGATGATGAGGCGCCTTATAGGTGCCAGTTAATGCTTTTTATGATTCTCAGCTAAATTTCAATCTGCTGTGTTCTGCAGCCGATCTCCACTCTTCAGCGGAATGTGCAGCTTTTGAAGCATACTGATGTTTTCCCTGAAATTCTCTAAAATGTTGGATAAGAAATGAAATCTCACCTTCTCCTACAGGGACTAATAATTAATTCTGCTCTGAAGATGCTTTAACGAACCCTGCAAAATACAATAATATTGAGCTAAAATATACTGCCCTACTTTAGCAATGTGAGGTGCTGCCCCACTGCAGGATGTGAAATAATGACTCAACCGACGACTGATATTAGTCTAAACTCAGCCATCAAACAATGTCATTTTTATTGGGAAATGGCAACATGCAAATACTGTTTACCTTTTATTGCCGAGAAATTAGGACAGCTCAGCAAATCAGAGATAAATTGTGCAGCTCAGCACACTCCGCCAAAGCTTGATGAAGTTTAGGAAATGATGATGTGTTTTGAGGCATAATATTAATTGCCTAAGGTCACTCTCAGCTTGCCATGAACAGAGATTCCCTGATTAAGAGTCTAAGGACACATAGCAAGTTGTCTCCTGTGGGCAAGAAAATATTTTGGAGTACTGGAAAGAGCAGTAATATTTAATCACATCCTGGAAATATACTGCAAACTTCATGAATTTAGATTGCAGATATTTTTAATATAAATTCACACTATTCTACCAGAAATAAAAAAAGTGTTTCAATGCTAAACGGGTTGTCCAGTTGTGAATTATTGATGGCCTATCGGCTACAGGCTCTACCGTAGGGACGGGCTGCATCTAAATGGGGAGGGTGCAGCTGTGCTGGGGGAAAAGATGGCTAGAAGGCTGGAGGAGTGTTTAAACTAGGGACTGGGGGGAGGGCAAAATGAGAAATAGTGGGGTAGCCAGTGTAATTAGCGATCTGGGTCCAAGCAAAGGGAATGGGGGACGAGCAGGGGGTGGGGTTAGTACAGTTAGAACTGATAGATCAGCCATAAGTACGAATAGCAACAAAACAAATTTAAAAAACAAAAAAAATGAAATAAATTGTATGATCACGAATGCACGAAGTCTGATCGGTAAAGTGGGCGAGCTTGAAGCAAGAATGACTGATGAAAGTTATGATATGGTCGGAATTACTGAAACATGGCTTGATGATAAGTGCGATTGGGCGGTGAATTTGCAGGGGTACAATCTCTTCAGAAGAGACCGAAGGAACCAGAAAGGGGGAGGGGTATGTCTGTACGTCAAATCGAACTTGAAGCCGAGGCTACGGGAGGATATAGGGGTAGGAGAAGAACAGGTGGAATCTCTGTGGGTAGAAATACAGGGAGGAAAAAATAACAAAATCCTGATAGGGGTCTTCTATCGACCACCAAAAGCAACAGAAGAAACTGAAGACTTACTACTAAGGCAGATAGAAGAGGTGTCAAAACGAAACGAAGTAATTATCATGGGGGACTTTAATTACCCAGATATAACATGGGAGAACGAAACCTGCAAATCTCACAGGGGTGATAAGTTCTTGAGAGTAATTAAAGACAATTACCTGAACCAACTTGTGCAGGAACCAACAAGAGGGAGAGCCATTCTGGACCTAGTGCTAACTAACAAACCGGAACGTATAAAGGGGGTGCAGGTTGAGGGGCACTTGGGGAACAGCGACCACAATATAATCAACTTCCAGCTGTCAATCAATAGGAAGCCTTATCAGGGAGTGACAAAGAAACTAAACTTTAGTAAAGCAAAATTTGATGAGCTTAGAACTACTATCGGTAACATTAATTGGGACAACATCCTCAAAAATATCAGTACGGAGGAAAAATGGGAAAAGTTCAAAAGGATCCTAATCACCTCATGTGAGCAGTTCATTCCCTTTAAAAATAAAAGAAACTCAGCTAAAAGGAAACCAATGTGGTTCGACAAGACGGTACGAGGGGCAATAAACGAAAAGAAGAAAGCGTTCAAACTACTAAAGCAACAAGGCAGCGAAGAAGCGCTAAAATCATACAGGGAAAAAAACAAAATATGCAAAGATACGATTAAAACTGCCAAGGAGGAAGCAGAAAGACGGATCGCAAAAGAGAGCAGAAACAACCCGAAGCTATTTTTCAACTACATAAACAGCAAAAGGATTTGCAGGGAGAGCGCTGGCCCTTTAAAAAACAATGCAGGAGAAATCATTGATGATGACGAAGGGAAAGCAAATCTAATAAACAGTTTCTTCTCAAGTGTGTTCACCAAAGAAAAGGAAATGCCACACGAGATGCAGGGGAATAAAACGAACTCCTCACAAAATATCTCATACCTAACGCAGGAGGAGGTGCGGAAGCGTCTAAAGAAAACTAAGATTGATAAATCACCGGGTCCAGATGGATTACACCCAAGGATACTAAAGGAACTAAGTGATGAGATAGCTAGGCCGCTATACCTAATATTTCTAGACACTATCAAGACCGGAGTAGTACCATTGGACTGGCGCATTGCCAACGTGGTTCCAATTTACAAAAAAGGGAGCAAAAGTGAGCCTGGTAACTACAGGCCAGTAAGTCTCACTTCAGTAACGGGAAAAATTTTCGAGGGGATTCTGAGAGACGCCATCGATGAGTACCTCAAGGAGATTAAGGGAATAACTCCTCACCAGCATGGATTCATGAAGGGTCGCTCATGTCAGACAAATCTGATCAGTTTCTACGATGAAGTAAGCTCTAAGCTGGACCAGGGAGAATCTATTGATCTTGTATATCTGGACTTCTCTAAAGCCTTTGACACTGTGCCACATAATAGGCTAATATACAAAATGAGGCAGCTCGGACTGGGCGAAAACGTGTGTAAGTGGGTAAAAAATTGGCTCAACGATAGAAAGCAGAGGGTGGTAATAAATGGTTCGTACTCTGATTGGACCACAGTCGCTAGCGGGGTGCCACAGGGTTCAGTATTAGGCCCCACTCTGTTCAACATATTTATCAATGACCTGATAGAGGGGCTGCACAGCAAAATATCAATATTTGCAGATGACACAAAATTATACAATATAATTAATGCAACGGAGGACAATGTGCGGCTACAAACGGACCTGGATAAGCTGGGGGCTTGGGCAGAAAAATGGCAAATGAAGTTCAATGTTGAAAAATGTAAGACTATGCACATGGGCAAGAGGAACGGATGTCACAAATATTCACTTAATGGGGTACCACTAGGGAAAAGTGATATGGAAAAGGATCTGGGGGTATTAGTGGATAATAGACTAAACTGGAGTAACCAATGCCAGTCAGCCGCTGCAAAGGCAAATAAAGTCTTGGGGTGCATCAAAAGAGGTATAGGGGCGAAGGACGAGAACATTAGCCTTCCATTATATAAGGCACTTGTCAGACCTCACATGGAATACTGCGTACAATTCTAGTCACCGGTGCTCAGGAAAGATGTCACAGTGATTGAGGGGGTTCAAAGAAGAGCGACTAAACTAATACATGGAATGACGGGACTGGAATACCCAGAGAGGCTATCCAAATTGGGACTATTTACTCTAGAAAAAAGAAGGTTAAGAGGCGACCAAATAACCATGTATAAGTACATGAGGGGACAACACAAGGATCTTTCCCGTGATCTGTTTACACCCAGGACTGCGACGGTAACAAGAGGACATCCGCTACGATTAGAGGAAAGTAGGTTTCATCACCAACACAGAAAGGGGTTCTTTACTGTAAGAGCAGTTAGACTGTGGAACTCTCTACCGGAGGAAGTGGTGATGGCAAAATCCATAGAGGAGTTTAAAAGGGGACTTGATGTCTTTCTGAAGAAGGATATTACAGGATATAAATTTTAGGTTAAGTGTCAATCCTGGTATATAGGCAGGTAGGAACTATTAGGGGTTGATCCAGGGAACAGTCTGATTGCCATTAGGGAGTCGGGAAGGAATTTTTTCCCCAAAAGGGCTAATTGACTTCTGGCCTTGGGGTTTTTTGCCTTCCCCTGGATCAACACAGTAGGATAGACAGGCTGGACTAGATGGACAATGTCTTCATTCGGCCTTACATACTATGTTACTATGTTATCCTCAGGGCAGGTCAGCAATTGTAGATTGACTAGGGAATATTACCTGGAACCCACCCCCACCCGCTCACCAATCAGCTGTGCACTAGAGTTATGATTGTTTAACTTTTTTCAGAATATTAATTTTCCTGATGTTGTATTTCATGGACTTTTGCCTATATGTTAGTTTTCCGGTGTTATTTTCTTTTGGTTATGTAAAAACCTCCCGCACCCAATATCATTTCATTTTTGCCATATACGGCAAATAACAACAAATAATAGGCGTTTATAAGTTGTAAAACATAATAAAGAAAAGCAGCCTATCCACTAAGTAAGGGTTAATGCAAGCTTGAATACAAGAATTTCTTTCAGCAAGGTTACTAGGTCATGTGCTAAGTTTAAATAATGAGTCACAAAGGATGGATAAGTGTTGGATAATGAGGCTCTAAATTTGGTTTATTTTTAAAAAATTGGTTTAAATATTGCTAGCATCGTCGACTCACAATTCTCATGTGTAATGGGATGTATTTTATTTTCAGATTTTATGCTTCAGGCTAAAACATTTTGTTAGGTGCAGAGTTTTTTTTTTTTACAATTTAACAAAATGAAAATTGTTTTCAGGAGTTATATGCTAAAAGTCGTCATTTGCCGCCACAGGCTTTGAAATTTGAAAAAAATTTGAAAAAAAAGTCATAACCCTATGTACACTGAACAGGTTACTGCAGGATGAGACGGCTCCGTTCTTACTGCAGTGGCCAGGCTTGGTATAGCAGGCCAAGTTGCAATTCATTTCCATGGGAACCTAGCCTGCAATACCGAGCCTGGCCACTGCTTTAAGAATAGAGCTGTCTGCTTCCTGCAGAAATTAGCTTAGTGCAAGAGATGGGATCTTGCAAGCCTTCTTGTCTCATGCATGATCCCAAAACAGGGATTTACTTAGTTACAATTAACCAATAAATTTTTTTTTAAAAAGCAGATGGGTGTTTAAGTATCTAGAGGCCACCAAGCACACATTATTATATAAAAAACGTAAGTTTTGAATTATGTTTTTCTCTTCTGCCCCTTCACTCCCCAAGACATATATGTAGATCATGGGAGGTAAGGGGTTTCTGCGAAATGCCATATATTTACATCCTGAGCCCAGGCCATCTGCAGCAGGAGCCAGCGGTGACTGACAACCAAGGTCCAGATGTAACGGCAAGGACTGCAAAAAAGTTAAATGCCCTCAGGATACCCTTTAGATATTGAGGTGAACGTATGGGGCTAACACGTCTTTGGTGCCATTGGTCCTCTACCATCTGATTGGGGAAGACCGATGGGTTTGCCATTTTTACTGTCAAGAAAACAGAAAATATACTGCAGTGTTTTATCTAATTATCATAGAATCGCAGGTTCAAGTCACCTAGAGGGATATAAAAGGTAAGAAGAAGAATACAAAAAATATCCACACAAATAAAAAAATTGTTAGCACTTTCTTTCTTTAAAAAAAAAAAAAAAATCAATAAAAACAAATCAATAAGTTTAATATTGCCACATCTATAACATAAAATACACTGAAAACACTTTTTAAACGCACAAGGTTGGGCGTGGCATAATATAACGACAGACTATACTCACCGGTCTTCTGTCTATAAGGGAACAACTAAGCAACTCCGGCTCCTTGTATGTACGTCCATTGAAAATTAGGTGACTGCTGCGGGCAATCAGAGGTCACAGCATCACCGTCCGAACTCCAGGCATCAGTGCTCACATCCTGGGCACCATGATGGCACAAATCTGAGATGGAGACACTGCAGCTTTTGATTGGCTGCAGCAATCAGCTGACTTCCACCAGAACGACATCCTGAGCCACTGCAGGGTGCTGAAGACTGAAGAGTATATACTGTCTTTTTTTATTTTGCCCCATACCAAGCTGATGAAAAAATTAGAATGGGAAAACCTCTTCAAGGAGTTAAAAACACCTTGAACCGCGAAACAAAGTGGGTCTATACACTTCTGTATGGCCATATTAATGCACTTTGTAATGTACATCGTGCATTAATTATGAGCCATACAGAAGTTATTCACTTACCTGTTCCGTTGCTAGCGTCCCCGTCTCCATGGTGCCGTCTAATCTTCAGCGTCTAATCGCCCGATTAGACGCGCTTGCGCAGTCCGGTCTTCTTTCTTCAGAATGGGGCCGCTCGTGCCGGAGAGCGGCTCCTCGTAGCTCCGCCCCGTCACGTGTGCCGATTCCAGCCAATCAGGAGGCTGGAATCGGCAATGGACCGCACAGAAGACCTGCGGTCCACCGAGGGTGAAGATCCCGGCGGCCATCTTCGCAAGTTAAGTAAGAAGTCACCGGAGCGCGGGGATTCAGGTAAGCACTATTCGGTTTTTTTTTTTAAACCCCTGCATCGGGTTTGTCTCGCGCCGAACGGGGGGGGCTATTGAAAAAAAAAAAAAAAACCCGTTTCGGCGCGGGACAACCCCTTTAAACTTGATATTGTGACCTTACATTCTAAGATACAATAAAAGGTTTACATATCATTTATGCCTGACTTCTTTGTAGGATCATCACCTAATCAAATTTCCGGTGTCACTTTATTTACTACCCCGTTTACCTGAAAATAAGACATACCCTGAAAATAAGACATAGCATGATTTTCCAGAATTTTTGAGGATGCAAAATGATTTTTCAGGCTTTTTGAGGATGCTCGAAATATAAGCCCTACTCCAAAATTAAGCCCTGCTAACAGTTAATTAAAAAAAGTCAATTTAAATATTGTCCAGGCAGCTATACATGTAAAAAAGTTAAACCATTTTTGAATAAAAATTAATATAAGACACTGTCTTATTTTCAGGGAAACACGGTAGCAAAGTTGTTCACATAAAGTAAAAGATAATAGAGCAGAATCAAAGAGTTGGTCAAAGTACAAATCCAACCATTCTTATGAGAACATTGTAAAAGTTCTAAAATACAGAACATATGAAAAACTCTAACTGGTACTATAATACTATGAGGGCTTCATTGCTTCAGGAGCGGGAGAGTAAAGTAGGACAATTAAATTGCATGCATTTCCTAGTAAAGACTTCTCTCCAGCAGGGCGCCTATTCGCAGAAGATATATCACTCCGTGCCGGTGAATGGTCTATTTCGCTGTGTGCTCTGAATAATATTTGCCATGTTAAATGTGGGACCATTTTCATCTGCTACAAGGAGGAGAGAGCATTTTCATATGAAACCTAGACAATTTCAGAATTAATGGACCATCAAAATGTTTCTTCTATATTTCCTATCCTCGGGATGATACAAGATAAAGATAAATTACCAGATATGGTCTTGGCAGAGGAAATCAACTACAGGCTCTAAACACAGAGGTGATGGAATCGTGATTTATACTAACCGAGTCGGGCACTGTAATCCATCTATGTATTTAACATTTTTAATGTTATTAAGCAATGCACGGGAAAGTAAACATCAATATAGTATGTGTCTGATGGAGTTAGCGGATTATACTAATACCAAGACTACAATGTGAGACAAACTCAAATCAACAGATTAATTGCACATAAACCTGAACATATATTTGTAAAGTAAAAGCAGAAACCTCACAGTTTCTGGAAAATATAACATTGGCGTGCATGAAAATATTGAGTTTTAGATACTTTTCTTTAACCCCTTAATGACACGGCCTATTTTGGGCTTAAAGACGCAACGATTTTTTTGGCGGATTTTCTTCTTCATTTTCAAAAGTCATAACTTTTTTATTTTTCTGTCGACGCGGCCGTATAAGGGCTTGTTTTTTGCGTGGCGAACTGTAGTTTTTAATCGGTGCCACGTTTCGGTACGTTGACTATATTGTAAAAGTTTTATTTTATTATTTTTTTTATGATCGTAGGGAGAGAAAACGCATCAATTCTGCCATAGATTTTTTTTTTTTTTTACAGCGTTAATCATGCAGCATAAATAACACAATACATTTTTTCTGCGGGTCGGTACGGTTACAACGATACCAAAATTCTTACATTTTTTTTAGGTTTTTCCAATTGTCGGCAATAAAAACCCTTTTTTCGGAAATTTTTTTTTCTAAAATGCTGCATTCAAAGTCCTGTTGCTTTTAAATTTTTCCATGTACGGAGCTTTACGAGGGCTTATTTTTTGCGAGACGAGCTGTAGTTTTTATTGGTACCATTTTTGGGTACATAAGGCTTTTTTGATCACTTTTATTGCGTTTTTAGGGAAGCAAAATGCTAAAAAATTAGCATTTTGCCTCAGTTTTTTAGGGGTTTTTTTTAACGCTTTTTTCAGTGCACAGTCAAACGCATGTGCATCTTATTGTACGCGTCGTTACGGACCCGACAATACCAAATATGTGGGGTTTGAATTTTTTTTTAACCTTTTATTAAGCTAATATGAGAAAAAGCATAAAAGTGTTTGTTTTTTTTTTCTTTTTTTTACATTTTTTAAATCTTTTTTTTAACACAATTTGAGTCCTCTGAGGGACTTGCAGCACTGCACTGATGATCGCTGTGATAAGGCATGGCATGGCTACTGCCCTGTCATTGCCTTATCGC
Source organism: Eleutherodactylus coqui (assembly GCF_035609145.1). Lineage (NCBI taxonomy): Eukaryota > Metazoa > Chordata > Amphibia > Anura > Eleutherodactylidae > Eleutherodactylus > Eleutherodactylus coqui. The sequence goes on from NC_089843.1 coordinate 212,862,486, forward strand.
TTATACAGCTATCACAGGCTATGGCACTACAGGATGCCAGTGTCTGGCATCCTGTTGCCATGGCAACAGGCCGGGCTTTCTGCGATTATATCGCGAGAGCCTAACAACTTCACAGAGGGAGGTCGGCTATGACTGACAGCTGGCTCCTGCTGCAGGATATCACATATGATCTCGCGCTATCCCCAGGACGTAAGTTTACACCCTGTTGCGGGAAGTACCCCGCTGCCAGGACGTAAACTTACACCCTGGAGCGGGAAGGGTTAAATGGCAAGTTTCTCTCAGATATTGTAAAATGTGCATCATTTATTAAAACATCTGCACCTTTAAAAAAAAAAAAAATCATAACTTTATATTTTTGGTGACCTATCTACAGCTTGTTCTTTGTGGGACGAGTTGTATTCTTCAATGGTACCATTTAACATATTATATTCTTTATATAGCGCCAATATATTCCACAGAGGGAACCTGTACAAAGTTCAACACTGGACACAGTATAAAACTAAGAAACAACCTGAATAATAGGAGCGAGGGCCATGCTCAAAACACCCAAGAATCTAGGAGGAATTAGGGGTGACAAAAGTGGTACGAAAAAGTGTTCCTTCTGTACAATGGTCCAGCCAACTTAGTAAAAGTAAAGAGGGTTGTATAAATACGGCTGTATGAGATGTGTCCAGCCAATATCTATACATGGATTGATGAATTGGCTAGCATGTTCCTCCTGCAGTCAGCCCAACTGCTGGTAATTGTCTGTTTGTGTAAGGCTCTGTTCACATTTGGGTCATGATTTCGGAACCCACCGTTGGGTTCTGCTGCATTGTCTGTTAGGATGGCAAGTATACTGTTAACAACAGTGGAAACTGCAGCAGCAAACACCCTACTGTGTACATGCAAACACAGCCTAAAATGCTCCAATTCTGTTTATCTGTAAACAGCAAGTAAAAAGCTATTGTTAACTCTTTCCAATCCACTGTCTGACCTGTCTTGAAGACATTATGATTTAAGGCTGTACAGCTCCAATGTTGGAACAAAATCTGTTGGGGTTCTCTTACTGTATATTGCCAGCCTCTCTGCTGTTAGAATCTATCCAACGTGTCACCTCATGCAGTACTGGCTTTAGCCAGCATATAACGCCGCTGTATAACGGCAGAAAAAGAGTAAGCCCCCTAGGAAAGCCAGGATACAAATTGGATTGGAAAGGGTTAAAGGGGTTACCCAACTTCTATAATTGAAGGCCTAGTCTCAGGATAGACCATCAATACCCGATCGGTGGGGCACTGCCCTTGGGGACCACTACCGATCAGCTGATTGAAGAGCCTGCAGCGCTCCTACAAACACTGTCACTTCTTCAACGTTTACTTCTGAGCAGGGCTGTGCTCGTACTGCAGAACACCATAAAATTAATGGTGGCCGTTCTGAATACAACGGGTCTGTCCTGTGTACTTTAATTGGACAATCTTGTAGTACGCAGAACGCCGCCATAAAAACGGCGTTTTGCAGTGTGAGCACCATCCTGCTGAGATGTAAATAGTGAAGAGGCTGCAGTGTTTGCAAGAAAGCAATGGCCCTTCAATCAGCTGATCGTTGGGGTTCCTGAGCAGCGAACCCCACCAATCAGATATTGATGGCTTAAAGGGGTTGTTTCATGAAATCAAGTGGGGGTATACACTTCTGTATGGCCATATTAATGCACTTTGTAATGTACATCGTGCATTAATTATGAGCCATACAGAAGTTATTCACTTACCTGCTCCGTTGCTGGCGTCCCCGTCTCCATGGATCCGTCTAAATTCGCCGTCTTCTGGCGATTTTAGACACGCTTGCGCTGTGCGGTCTTCTCCGTGGTGAATGGGGCCGCTCGTGCCGGAGAGCTGCTCCTCGTAGCATCGCCCCGTCACGTGTGCCAATTCCAGCCAATCAGAAGCTGGAATCGGCAATGGACCGCACAGAGCCCACGGTGCACCATGGGAGAAGACCCGCGGTGCATGGTGGGTGAAGATCCCAGCGGCCATCTTGGTAAGGTAAGTAAGAAGTCGCCGCAGAGCGGGGATTCGGGTAAGTACTAAAGGTTTTTTTTTTTTAACCCATCCCTTGTGTTTGTCTCGCGCCGAACGGGGGGCCTATTGAAAAAAAAAACCGTTTCGGCGTGAGACAACCCCTTTAAGGTGCATTTACACACAAAGATGATCGCTCAAAAGATAGCATTTAAGCGATCATTTTTGCATAAACTACTACTCGGTACTAAAGCCTTTTAGTACCCATTAGTAGCGTGTGAGCCGCCGGGAGCTGTCTTCAGAGAACAGACCACCCGCTGTTCTCTGAATAAATTCTCTTTGTTCTGCCACGGGGCTGACAGCTGAGACAATGTAATCAGCTGTTATAACCGAAGACAGCGTGCGGTCCTTCTTATCAGCTCTTCTGCCGAACAATGGATTTCATGGCAAACTGAAATTCATCGTTCGGCAGGAGAGTGAAAGATGGGCACATTTACACGCAATGATTTTGAGCGATAATCGCTGCGTCTAAATGGGCCTTAATGCGGAGGATAGGCCATCAATTTTAAATGATTGGATAATTACCCCTTTCCAATCTACTGTCTGACGTCTGAAGACTTTCTGATTGAAGGCTGTACAGCTCCGATGTCAGAAGACGTCCGTCGGGGTATACTTACTGTATATTACTGGCCGCTCTGTTGTAGGGGGCCTCTCCAGCATGTCCCATACCGCAGTACTGGCTCTTGCCAGCAGATGGCGCCATTGTATAATGGCAGAAAGAGAAAGCCTCCTAGGAAACCCTGAATCCAAAATTGGACTGCAAAGGGTTAAGTCTCCTCCTATGCTGCATCATACTGAAATGAATAGAGTGCGTAGTATACAAATACAGCAAATAAAGCCACCAAACAGCATAGAGCACTCCTCGCTTTTAATTCTAGATTAGTCACTGCCCTGACTTATTCTAGGTGAAGAATTCCTGCTCCTAAAAAGGTGGAATTTAGGTAACAAATTAAGAGAAAAACAAGTGGAGAGGCTTGAAGGCAGGCATTCACTGTAAGGAGCGTTTCATTTTAATCAGCTTCATAATGGCACAATTAAGTGAGCTGTTTACAATGTGAACATTTTCCATGTTCATAACCTGATTTTTTCCTTCCTTCCAGTAATTAAAAGACAATTGTTCTAAGCTATTGGACAATTACGGTTTTATACTGTGCAGACCGCTGTTCACTTCTCGCCACAATGATTTACATGCCAGAAGGCTCTATTGCTCATGATTTAATCTACCTTCAGGTATTACATGTTGCCTTCGCCCGGCCCACCAGAGCACGACGTATTGGCGCTTCACAGCACATCGCTGATTTAGGAGGAAAATCATACATCTGATCTCAAAGCATCAGAGCCGTATTTTTCCTTGTTTCTAACTTTTTTCTTTCCTATATACCCTTAAAGGGGTTGTCCCGCGAAACAAAGTTGGGGTATACACTTCTGTATGGCCATATTAATGCACTTTGTAATGTACATCGTGCATTAATTATGAGCCATACAGAAGTTATTCACTTACCTGCTCCGTTGCTAGCGTCCTCGTCTCCATGGTGCCGTCTAATTTTCAGCGTCTAATCGGGCTTGCGCAGTCCGGTCTTCTCCCTTCTGAATGGGGCCGCTCGTGCCAGAGAGCTGCTCCTCGTAGCTCCGCCCCGTCACGTGTGCCGATTCCAGCCAATCAGGAGTCTGGAATCGGCAATGGACCGCACAGAAGACCTGCGGTCCACCGAGGGTGAAGATCCCGGCGGCCATCTTCGCAAGGTAAGTAAGAAGTCACCGGAGCGCGAGGATTCGGGTAAGTACTATCCGTTTTTTGTTGTTTTTTTTAAACCCCTGCATCGGGTTTGTCTCGCGCCGAACGGGGGGGCTATTGAAAAAAAACAAAAACCCGTTTCGGCGCGGGACAACCCCTTTAAGATTTTTTACAAATTGATTACATTAGATCTTGATCTTCCTTCTTTGTAAATTTGGTTGCTTTTATACTCACTAAAAATGAAAAAACACAAAACTTTTGAAAGAATTACTATTTTAATGTAGCGCTAAATCTCATCTCTTTATTGTTAAAACCGTTGACTCGGAATAGACGTTTTTACTAATGGTTAATAAAAACATATCTATCTGTGACTGTAAAGAGCAACACAACATCAAACGCATGTCATTGTTACACAGAACAACTGTTGGGTAGACATGAGCGAGTATACTCGCTAAGGAACATTACTCGAGCGAGTAGCGCCTTAGCCGAGTATTTCCCCGCTCGTCTCTAAAGATTCGGGGGCCGGCGCCGGTGACAGATCTCCCCTCCGTTCCTCTCCGCTCTCCCCCGCCGCTCCCCGCCCCCCGAATCTTTAGAGACGAGCGTGGACATACTCGGCTAAGGCGCTACTGGCTCGAGTAATGTGCCTTAGCGAGTATACTCGCTCATCTCTACTGTTGGGTCTACTTCAGGGCCCGACAATCATCTCAGCGAATGGAGGCAAAATGGGCCGGAGATTGCGTCTGCCCACCTCCACTCACAGGAAATAGGCAGTTGTTCATAGACCATAGAAATTGCTGCCAATTCCCGGCGCATGGGGATACAGAATCATAACTAAGAGCGTACGTTCATACAACCGAATAACGGTCAAAACAAAAACCTGGTGAGGACAACATTCTAAATGGATATAACTAATCTCTTTTATGCATTCTGCGAGGTAGAGGTTGATGGGTTGGAAAGTTCTATAAAGTGAACTTCCGGTTCAACTCCTCAGCGTCCATGTTTTCGTTTTGAGTTGGTAAAATGCTTTTTGTTTATTATAGGCATAGATAGTAATTTAGACAAGTGTGTATTAACGGTGTATTTGGTTCACGTTTTGTGGACCATGATACAGATCTAATGTATATCTAGGTATCTAGTCACATGGCCACATTTTTCATGGCAGTTTTTTTTTTTTTTTGCAACGTGACTTTTTTTGTCCCTTTTTGCCTCCCTAGTGGTATGATTTTTCAACGGCCAAATACAGATCAATATTTGCCCAGTACTAAAAAAAAACATTGGAGCAAACCTGAAGGCAAATGCAGGTAAAATACTGATGACATACGTCCGTATTACAGACATGTTACAATACACTCATCTGAAACTGATCTTATACACAAGATTCTGGTGTGTAAAGTCAAAGCTCCTTAAAGGGGTTGTCCCGCGCCGAAACGGGGGTTTTTTTTTTTCAATAGCCCCCCCGTTCGGCGCGAGACAAACCCGATGCAGAGGTTTAAAAAAAAAAAACGGATAGTACTTACCCGAATCCCCGCAGTCCGGTGACTTCTTACTTACCTTGCGAAGATGGCCGCCGGGATCTTCACCCACGGTGGACCGCAGGTCTTCTCCCATGGTGCACCGTGGGCTCTGTGCGTTCCATTGCCGATTCCAGCCTCCTGATTGGCTGGAATCGGCACACGTGACGGGGCGGAGCTACGAGGAGCAGCTCTCCGGCACGAGCGGCCCCATTCAGAAGGGAGAAGACCGGACTGCGCAAGCGCGTCTAATCGGGCGATTAGACGCTGAAATTAGACGGCACCATGGAGACGGGGACGCCAGCAACGGAGCAGGTAAGTGAATAACTTCTGTATGGCTCATAATTAATGCACGATGTACATTACAAAGTGCATTAATATGGCCATACAGAAGTGTATACCCCCACTTGCTTTCGCGGGACAACCCCTTTAAGGCTGCTTGTCTACGGGCGTTGTGAAATCCCGCGGCGGAGCTGCCGCCCGGGAGCAGGTGCCGGCGGCCGAATCTCCACAGTGAGCCTACGTGACAGATTGGCTCACCACGGAGAATTGCCGGCCGTGAGCGGAGAATTGCTATGATTTTCCGCTCGTGGACGGGGGGGGGGGGGGGGCTGCGCTTTCCATAGCAACGCTATAGAAGGTGTGCATTGCGTTCCCCGTGGCCAGATTATCGCTGCGGGGAACGCAATGCAAAAACACTTGTGGACAGGCGGCCTAAAGCTTTTCCTACGCTCCAGGATTCCATTACAGCACTTTTCTAACAGGTAATATTTTACTTTGTAGCAAAAATTTCAAGAGAATCTTCGGATAACTTTGAACAGTTTACTCCCCCTTCATGGTTCATATCAAAAAGTGTGAATTTGGGGTTTAGTGGTCCTGTAAGGATTTCTTGTTATGCCAAGTGAAGATAATTATTCTGCAGATCGTAGTTGAAAATTAATGACACCGGAGCAGGAGAAAAATACGGCTCCCATGCTGAAAATGATAAGATGATTGAAGATCTTCGCCTTCATGTATCCAATCTGTTAAATCCGAAGTGACAGTTCACTTAAGCTATCATGCCAAGGCAAGGAGACCAATCTCTCCGTCTAAGGCATTGGCACAATAAAAAAATTAATCTGTCCGTGTGAGCAAATCGAAGCGGTCAGTTCCTGTCCATTATATCCGTGGCAGGGTGCCTGGTCAGCCAATCAGACTGCTAAGTGACGCCAAAATAATCTACATAACTGGGTTTACAGAATGGCAGCATTTAGACACCACAGAAGGACAATGTACAATATATTATTCACCCGGCAGTTTAAACTAAATGGACCGCTTTTACGGCGTTTTCATGCGACGTCCTAAAGTAGATGGATTCATTTATATAGCAACAAAATCGTAATATCCCAAAATAAAAAAAATTACAATGTTAAAATACATGGCGATAAAAATATGAATGTCACAGCTTCTATTACTAAGATCTGGGCTCTCGCAGACAATTTAGGGGGAAAAAATGGGAATTTGCAACTTAACAAAAAATGAACTGAAAACCATATTTTATTTTGCTTTGAAAACTGAATCTTTTTTTTTTTTATTGCCCGCTTGTAAATAAAATCGCTGCATAGGGGAACGCGGTCAGTCATTATCAAACATAAACACAAGGTCTGCTTTACGGACTCATCTAACAAGAAGCAGATGGTACTTACTGCTGGAACGGGTGCTTGGCATGCACCACCAACGCTCACCTACTTTAGGCAGAAGTTACAAGGCCACAAATGCTGTAGAAATTCAACTCGTCGTGGATACTTGGGGCAATAGCTAAGATAAGGATGTACTGCACAGGGGGGAGAGAACGGCTTGCCACCTGCTCCAAAACCTCAAGAAGAAAGCAATCTTGCCCCCCCCTCCCCTCCCCCCCCTACGCCCACATAGCCCCGGATAACACTCTACGACTGCCCACTCTGTGGCATAGGATAACTTTTCCCCCCATTTTCCGCGAACACTGTATTTAAAGCCAAAGAGGGGTGGGGGTGTAGAGTTATGATGTGTATGAAGTGGCAGTGGCATCTAGGTCTATGTGAGAGAAGAGAATCATTCTTTTCTGCAGGAAGTTGGGGACCGGGTGCTGTAGATGCCACAGAGGAGAGCACTATCACTAAGTAGAGGCCATAATGAGGGCATTATTATCTAGTGGAGTCACAGAAGAATCCCTTTTACTAGCATTACTAAGTGGGGCCACAAAAGGGGACACTTATCAGTAAGTGGGGCCACAGAAAGAAACACTATTACTAAGTGGCTCCAAATGATTAAGCACAATCGATGAGTAAGGACACAAAAGTGGCACCATCTGTAAGTGGGGTCAGAGAAGGGGGTACTAACATTAAGTGGAGGCACAGAGGAGGCACTACCACTATGGGAAGGTACTGAGGGTGACATCAGTAGTTAGAGGAGAAGAAGAGTGTGCAAAGAAGAGTCATGGCCAGAGGAAGTCTTCATGGCAATCTGGGACCAGATATGAAAAATGACAACGGACAATCCCAAATCAGATGCTATGTTACTTGTGATCACTGGTGGTACCGTCACTATCATTGAGTGGACATTCTATATGACTATTTGGTGACTGCATTACTTAGAAGTATATTAGAGCTATACTGTATCTGAGCCTGCTGTTCTAAAATTTGCCTTTAAGATAATTTTTGGGGAGGGTCTGGGGGACACACTTTAGCACAGGGTTCCTCTGCCCTCTATATTTATTTTTGAGCCAAAGCCTGTGGTAAGGAGCTTGAACGGAGAATAACTAGTTGACAGCTATTGAAGACGTACAGTATTGGCACATTAGACTGGAGACCTTACAAAATTGAGATAAAAGATACGTATAGATAGGAGGTATTTGACTGAATTAGAAGCATAGAAGAACTAACATCTACCAACCTATCAAAATAAGCCTTAAAACACAATAAAAACTTTATAAAGAAAACATTTTCATACAAATGGAAGAACAGTATTGTTTGCGAGTGGAGAAAACTCAGCACTTTAGTCATAGCCAATTATAAAGTATGTCTATAAAGAGTACATCCTTCCGGCATACAACCAATCAGTGATGAGTAAGGTCAAGCAACATTCATGTTATGTGCCACTTAAAAACCTCCACGCACAGATCTTCTATGCATCTGCTGTAATCATTGTAATAATCTAATTTGATATTATAATTAGGTAAACGTGACTATTGTTGCTTACAAAACATAGATTATTTTCAACTGTTGCATAAAACCAATTAAAGGGGTTGTCCCGCGGCAGCAAGTGGGTCTATACACTTCTGCATGGCCATATTAATGCACTTTGTAATGTACATTGTGCATTAATTATGAGCCATACAGAAGTTATCAAAAGTTTTTCACTTACCTGTTCCATTGCTGGCGTCCTCGTTTCCATGGAACCCGTCTAATTTTCGGTGTCTAATGGCCAAATTAGCCGCGCTTGCGCAGTCCGGGTCTTCTTCTTTTCTCAATGGGGCCGCTCGTGCAGGATGCAGGCTCCGTGTAGCTCCGCCCCGTCACGTGCCGATTCCAGCCAATCAGGAGGCTGGAATCGGCAATGGACCGCACAGAAGCCCTGCGGTCCACCGAGGGAGAAGATCCCGGCGGCCATCTTCACCGGGTAAGTAAGAAGTCACCGGAGCACGGGGATTCAGGTAAGCGCTGTGCGGTGTTCTTTTTTAACCCCTGCATCGGGGTTGTCTCGCGCCGAACCGGGGGGGGGGGGGGGGTGTTGAAAAAAAAAAACCCGTTTCGGCGCGGGACAACCCCTTTAAGGATACAATTTTTATACACATTTTTCCCAATTAGAATCTTTTATCTGATGAAGAATAATAAGTGCTTGTTAACAGTGATATAAATGGCCGTCTATGTGTATCTCTGGTAACTACGACAGGGTACGCTACAATCTATCCTGAAGTATTGATTTGTTTCGTACACGACACTTACTGCATTCTTCAGATGATGACTTTGGCATCAATATGGAAGCATGAAAGGTTTTCTAAGTCCTTTACATTAGGTAGGATAAATACTAGAGATGAGCGAGCACCCAAATGCTCGGGTCCGCGTTATTCGAGTCGAGCTTTTCGTGAAAATTCGAGAGCTCTACTCGAGTAACGAACCCCATTGACTACAATAGGAGACTCGAGCATTTTTGTATGTGGGACGCCGGGTGCCTAGCTTTTTTTCCTAGGTTCGTTTCTCTCTCACCTGCCTGCCAAAAAATTTGCCAATGACACACGCTGTGTCGGGGCGGGCCATGGCCAAAACAGGCACCTCACAGCGGGGAGGAGCCAAAAACTGGGGCGGGGTCGGGCACTGCTTGATGCTCGTTCCAGTAACGAGCACGCTAATACTCGAATGAGCATCAAGCTCGACAGAGTATGTTCGCTCAAGTCAATTACTATTTTGCTCATCACAGCCGACCCTACAAGCACACCTAGTGCACAGGCCAAAATGTGTGGGAAGAAGTCTATTTTTGCAAAAAAATAAAGCTAAAACCGGTCCTGTGGAGTAAATGCCAGCTTTTCTCAATCTATTTCCAGGAAATATAAAAGGAACAATACATTATTTAGCCATAAAGTGCATCAAAGTGTGCAAAAAACTTGTCAGAGGTTTTAGTGGTCTTCATATGGATACATAAATGATCCTTCAAGTTATAATTTCTGGAGTCTTAGAAATTCGATTTTCAATATATTGCTGAGAATTCGAGCCACACACATCCTGGATTGCTGCACACAACTGCTTCTCTAATTTTTCTTACCCATAAGTAATTTTGCTTACTCTACAAAACTGTGACAGAGCGTTCCTTGCCTGGGCTGAAGAACCAGCCAAGAAATGAGAGATGTTCTTGCAGAACCAAGAAAATGCTTTTACTGGAAGTGTATGTTATATCACAACTTCCTGCCTATTGGAGTACCAATGTAACCTTTATATTTATGCATTTCTTGTTGCTGATTTAGCGCTGCTGCAATTGTAATCATTCGCATCTACCTGTCTCCAATGGAAAACAGAGGATTTAAGATTGAAACAAGCAAAAAAGCAGGAACAGCGTTCCAAATAAAACCAGTACTGAAAGGTCTGGAACAGAACTTATCGGGTGTGGGGGTCATGTCCAACAGAGATACACCGCCACTCTGCAAAGCCAAGGTAACTTCTAGTTTACATCACAGCAGTTGGCATCAAAAGAGATCCCCTCCCCACCCCCATTCTTCCAAGACATCGGATGGAGTGTACTAGATTATTTACCAAAGACCAGCTGGCCTTGGTACCAAAACAATCAGAACATATGAAAAACTATGTTTAGGGGGTACCTCCAAATTTAACAAAGTGAATATAATGAAATAACCAGGAGAGAGAAGGAGTAAATTACTTCTGATAAGGGTGCGACAACTAGGGGATTAGTCACCTCACAGCATTGCCACTTTTCGTTGACCTTGGTGGGTGGCCGCACTTCAATGACCCGTATCCAGACCAGAGTAGGTGGTAAACTTCAGGTAGTTCACTCTGTACAGCAAATAATAGTTAGAGCAGTAACAACTCTTTGCACTGTTGTGTAGTGACAGTGCACATAAGCATTAACAACCAAGATCCTAGCTGTCTGACTACTAACTCCCACAGGACGCTCTTCTATCTAACACAGTGTCCTAGCACCACTACACGTCACAGCTCTATCCAGTAGTGTACCCAACCAGGGCGTCAGTCTAGGGGCGTCCTTCCCTGTCCCTCGTGGCCGTACCACACAGCTCAAGCTTTCAGTCTCCTCCCAGTTTCTCCTCCAAGTGCAGAGCTCCAGCCGCAGCCTTGTAACAGTGTGTCTGGAGGTTTTATCTCCTGCAGACACTTCCATACAGCTGTCCCTGCTGATTAGCACAGAGAGTGCCTGCTTTACAGCTCCCTGTAGGCATTTCTGTGTACTGCCTTGCCACATGGGGGCAGTGGTGAAACCCAGCAAACCCCCCTTCCAGGCAGTCCATTCCCCCCCCCCCCCCACTATAATTCCACTGTAAATCAAACTATACCCAGATGTGACAGGGAAGATGTATCCATTTAATCCTGCAGATAGCACATAAACAATGATCAATACTGAACGGCAATGCATTGCACCCCTGAAAGTGATCCTTGTTCATGTGCTATCTGCTGAATTAAATGGCTACAATTTTCTATCACATTTGGGTATGGTTTGAGTTACGTTGCACTGAAGGGAGTTTGTAGGATTTCACATCTGCCCCCTATCAAAATTAAGTTACTCCCTCTCTCTTTCGTTATATTTACTTCAATATATTTGGAGGTACCTGCAGCTTTTTTTTCATATCTTCTGTCTATCTTAAATGGGACTCACAATCTAATCAGATGTTACCCTTGGCTAATTAGAACACAGGACCCCAGAGCTGCAAGGCAACAGTGCCAACCAGAGAGCCACCAAGCTGCCCTACTTGCGAATTTATCAATTGATTGGCTCTGTGAAGTGGGGCTTTGGTACTTTTCCTATTTTAGACATTAACAATATAACATTTTAAAGGGGTTGTCCAGTGAAAAAAAAAAAAGCTATTTTTTCTAAAAGCTTGCAATGCTTTAAAATAATAAAATGGTTTGAGTTCAGGTTGGTTTAAGGTCCCCGCTGGTCTCCGCTAACTTCAAGGCAGCTGAGAACAGTGATTGACCGCAGTGTTCATGATCAGTTGCTTGGAAGTAAACAGAGAACAGCAGGGGCGCTAAATAGTGTGTAAAGAGTGTATTTTAAAGCATTATAAGCATTTAGAAAAAAAAAAAGATTCCTCTGAGAATAATAAAAAACAGAAGTCTCATAGTCTTTGAAATTTTGTTCACTCGAGCTTATGGGGGTTATACGCCTCTCTATGAGCCCAGAATAGAGAGCCACCAAGTGACAGTGGCCTCAGCTGTGGTAGACCTAGCCTGTTGCCATGTAATACAACAGACTAGGTACACCGATCAGCATGTTGTGGTAGACCTCGGGATATCGCAGCTTTTATTGTATTCCATGTACCGTTGACTACGCTTTTCATTATACATCAGTAATACACAGATAAAGAAGAACTCCTTGTAGTATGCAATGTAACAAGATTTAATGATAGATTATACAAAATTATGTGAAACCATAGGATCAATTAGGACAAACATTTTATCCAGTTTAGGAAACAATATTAATTTACCGTAACAGAAGATCTGGAATTCCCAATTCAGGATTAAAGAGTTTCTCGCTATGGAGAAATTGTCCTGTGCTAAGGCCCTTTTACACACAACGATTATCACTCCATCTTTTGAGCGATAACCATTGTGTGTAAATGTGCGTCCATCGTGCACTTCCTGTACACTTTTCGTCCATCGCTCACTTCAAGTCAGCCTGAAATCCTCATCCCTGATAAGAGGGACCACACGCTGTGTTCTCCGTAGGCAGCGCTGATAACATTCTTTCAGCAGCTGTCCCGCTGGAGAACAATAGTGATGTATTTAGAGAACAGACCACCCGCTGTTCTCTAAATACATGCAAATAAAGTACTAAAGGGCTAATTAGCCCATTAGTACCTATTCAAAATGATCACTCAAAACTGTCAGTTTCTAACGGATTCTGAGCGATCATCTGTGTGTGTAAATGCACACTTTGGGATCAGACAAGGGACCTGTCTAACAAGCAGGCAAAGTGAAGAGCCCCTCCACTAAGTCAGAGTAAACAATTCGCATCCTGTTCTACGGAAGTAGCACAAATAACTCAAAGCACCACTTTTTTTAAAATCTTCAAGTTTCTTGCGAGTTGATTTGAAGACCAACTTAAAATAAGCAAATGAAAGTAAAGCGCGTGTATTGAGGAGGGTTTGTTCGTGTCGGCTTGTGAATTATTTACAAGTAAATTATACACTGGTATGGCTTTATGAGTTCCTCCTTAATGGTACGAGAGAATGTAATATCCTATACACTCTTACAGCATGTAATTATATTCCCTACATGAAATATTTATTTACTAGAGCCAAAGAAAAAAAAAACAACTTCTTTCCAAGAAAGACTTCAAACAGGATGAGGAGACGGATTAAAGATGTCTTAGTGCTTGATGAGAAGTCACATAAATCATGATGGCAATGTTGTAATCATACTGGTTTGGGGAATTTTGAATATCCCTGATTAGCAAAACAAAAAAAGGGAATAAATGAGAATATAATACAATAAAATCCAAATTACATAATAAAGTGGAAACAAAAATGGAATGGAAGAAGACTATGTATAAAGACTGCAGAGTTATCACATACACCCCTAATTTATGATGTTCAGAAGTAAGAGGACCATGATATATTGTTCCAAGCATACAAAATCATAATGGTAATATATTTCCATTAAAATGAAAAGCAACAACAAAAAAATTGCTGCAACGATTCCTAAAATTAGCATCTATAATGAGTTCCATAACGAGCTATAACTGGGTATTCTAGGCATGCATGAAAAATTGCATTTCGTCTGGTGTTTGTCCGCATCATTAGTCCAACCCACCCCCATTTGTGAAGGTACAGTTACCGAGCAGACACAAGCCTCAGACATGAGCCCTTTGGTAAACTGAACCTGTTGGCGTTGTGTGTTGCGCCTCTAATCCTGCATAAAAAGTAGGGCGCAATACTTACAAATTACATGTCTTGAACTTAACCCTTTGCAATCCAATTTGTATCCTGGTTTTCCTAAGGGGGCTTACTCTTTTTCTGCCGTTATACAACGGCGCCATCTGCTGGCTAAAGCCAGTACTGCATGAGGTAACACATTGGATAGGCTCCGACATCAGAGAGGCTGGCAATATACAGTAAGAGAACCCCGACGGGCGTCTTCCAACATCAGAGCTGTACAGCCTTAAATCATAATGTCTTCAGAGGTCAGACCGTGGATTGGAAAGGGTTAAAAGCAGGGCAAGAAGGGCAGCACATTCCTTCTGGTGCTGGAACTTTTTACTTTTCTGGATTCTGGGTATTACCTTGACCGGAGGAGTGGTGAGCTGACCAATTTTGTTTTTGTAACATGAATTTAGCTCAATGTTTTAATTTAATTCAGAAAACCCAAAAAAATTAACAAAAACATTTTTCGTGGAAAAAAATGTCATATTTTCACTTCGCTCAAACAATGGTATCGTAAAAACAAGTTAATTGGGTCAGTCAGATACTGCAGTATCTAGTAAGAACTATCTGCATCCTGAAGCAATATTCAGACAGTGTGTTTGATTGAAAACCAGAAGAGAAGCTCATGCTTTCAACTTATTAGAGTACAAGTATTTATTTTGCAGAACACAATGTACCAATTTAGTTTTTACACTTGAGGTATGGAAAGATAACACTGACAATTTAGAAAGCCCTTTCATCTGGCAGAATGAAAGAATGAGGTTTTAACCAAAGCGAGGAACAATAACAGAACAAGTTCCCAAGCCGATATCATCTGCCGTAAACATCAGCATGTCTGACTATGGAAAGTTAAGCCCGATTTAGACACAATGATTTCCGCACAAAGCCGTCTTTTGAGCGATAATTGTTGTGTCCAACTGCACTGACATTGTGCCGTTTTCGTTAAGCCGTCTTTCAGATCAGCCATCAGTTATCAGGGATTCACAGCGGGATACAGCTGATACTATTGTTTCAGCTGTATCCTGCTCCCTGAAGACAGGCGGGGTATGAAGAATACAGCGCTCCAGCTGTGTTCTGCATCCCCTGCTCGGAGCGCTCAGCTGTATAGCAGCCAGGTGCTCCAAGCAGATAACAGCTGGATGCAGAAGACAAGCGGGGCCACCCCGCTTGGCTTCTGCATCCTCCGCTTGGAGTGCTCGGCTGTATAACAGCCGGCGCTCAGAGCGGGGCACAGCTTGATGCAGAATACAAGCGGGGCAGGTCTGTGGCATGGACCGGCTGAAACAGTATATACAGTCAAACATGAACATCCGGTTCAAATTGAACTAAATATACGGGATTATTATACGGTAATTCAATAAACTGTTATTTAAAATAGGGAAAAATACTAAAACGTTGCCGCATTCCAAATTAGAATATAATCGGAAGCTCACCACCTCATTACCATATTCCATTTTACATCCTGAAAGTGAACATATGGGTTTCTATTAAGCCATCACCAGAGCTGAAATAGACTGAGCCTGTCACGGTGATAAATCACTGACCTTGTGCTATTTCAGAAAAGTTTTTGTGAAAATCTTGATATGATTATTACAGGAACGCTTTTCAGACCTACGAGCTATCATTATATCCATCTTATTCTGCCCTTCAAAAAAAAGCATACCACCAGAAGTATCTAAATCATGCTAATACAGTTCAATAAAAATACACATAACTATCTATATTCTCAGCTCCTATCCAGTACTGTTTAATGCATCGATATGCCAGAAGTCATGGGACAGCAGTATGTAAGTTGATTATGAAGTGGCGTTACCTTAGGTTGTGACTTGGGAAAAAGTAACTGCCCCTTTCCAAATTTTTGGGACTTTTGTATATTTCTCACACTTGAATGTTTTAGATCATCAAACTACTTTAAGTGATAAACATAAATAACCCAAATAAGCCCAAAATGTTGTTTTTAAATTAATATTTTATCTATTGAAGGAAAAATACTTCTCAGTCATAACTCAATTGAACAGAAGCGGTCTGCCAATAGGAAGCGAGCTAGGTGGTCTGGAAAAACAGCGCGATAAAGTGACTGAAATACAGGTGGGAAACAAGAAAGCATCCATATACTCACTGATATGCTGATACAAGGGGGCAGGTATATACACCATGTAACCCCCAACATGCAGGTGTATATACCTGCTCCCTTGTCCCAGCATATCAGTGATTATATGGCCACTTACTGGGATATTTTTTACCTGTATGACTATACTTCCCCTTCCGTGATTTTACAGGTGGGAAACAAGGTTTATGAAATCTGGTTACCCCAGCGAGCCACAATGAGAGCCATTATCCACATATGGAAAACACTTGGAGCAATGGTGAATGTACCCAGGAGTAGTGATGAGCGAGCATACTCGCTAAGGGCAATTGCTCGATCGAGCATTGCCCTTAGCAAGCACCTGCCCGCTCGGGAGCAAAGAATCAGCAGCCGGCGGCGGGCAGGGAGCTGCGGGGGAGAGCGGGGAGGAACGGAGGGGAGATCTCTCTCTCCCTCTCCCCCCCCCACTCCGCTGACTACCGCAACTCACGTGTCACCCGCGCTGGCAGCCGAACCTTTTCTCCCGAGCAGGGAGATACTCGCTAAGGACAATGCTCGATCGAGTAATTGTCCTTAGCGAGTATGCTCGCTTATCTCTACCCAGGCATAAATTTCTATTCCACAACACTTCTGCTTGATTCAACCCAAACAACCAATCATTGTGAATCAGCCAACCCAAACAACCAATCACTGTGAATCAGCCAACCCAAACAACCAATCACTGTGAATCAGCCAACCCAAACAACCAATCAGCTTGTGAATCGAGCAGAAGTGTTGTAGAATATAGATATATGCACCCAGGAGAGCCTACCAAAATTTCACCAAGAGCACATCGATGATTCATATGCAGGAGGTCACAAAAAAATCCAGACAGCCATCTAAAGAACCGTAGGCTTCACTTACTTCGGTTAGGGTCAATGTACACGATTCGACAATTTAAAAAAAAATGACACTGGGCAAAAATTGTTTCCATGATAAGTATACAAGGTGCAAACACCACTGCTAACCAAAAAGAACAGAAAAGCATGTCTAGCATTGGTCAAAAAAATGTCTAGATGTGTAGACTTTGGGAATAATATTCTGTGACTTGACGAGTCAAAGGTAGAACTTTTGGAAGACATAAGAAAGCAAGTAGGATGCTTGGTTGCATAGCTAGAGATATAACCAATAGAAAGAAGGTTGTGATCCCGCTTTATGGAGTTCTGTTAAGACAATATCTACAACACTGTGAAGAATTCTGGAGACCTCATCTACAGAAAATGATTAATAAAACAGACCAGCTACAAAAATGGTGAAAAGTCTCAGGAACAAAACTTATCAGGAAATACTTGAAAAAAAAATTTGCTTTGTATAGCCTGGAGGAAAGAAGGGAGAGGGGGGGGCATGATCGAAAGCTTTAAATATGTTAAATGTATAAATAAGGGTTAGGAGTAGAGATGAGCGCCCCTTTTTCGCCCGAGCACCGCGATTTTGGAGTACTCCCGTACTCGGGCGAAAAGATTCGGGGGGCGCCGTGGGTGAGTGGGGGGTTGCAGCGGGGAGTTGGGGGGGGAGAGTGAGAGGGCTCCCCCCTGTTCCCCGCTGCTACCCCCGCTCCGCCACGCCTCCCCCGCCGCCCCTGAATCTTTTCACCCGAGTAGTGAAGTACTCGAAAATCGCGGTGCTCGATCGAGTAATTACTCGAAATGAGTATGTTCGCTCATCTCTAGTTAGGAGGAATGTATTTTTATTAGGAAGGTAAACTCAAGAACAAAGGGCAAAATCTGAGATTAGTTGGGAGGAGGGGGATCAGAAAGTCAGAACTTTTTTTTTTTTTTACTGAAAGAGAAGAAGAATCTTGGAATAAACTTTCAGCAGACGTGGTTAAAAACCCCACAATAAATTAATTCAGACATGCCTGAGATAAAAATATATCTGTCCCAAGAGAAAGATAAAAATGAACATAAGGGCAGAGTAGATGGGCTATGGAGTCTTCTTCTGCCATCAACTTTCTAGGTTTCTGCAATAAGAATATCATATCGGCAGTCAAACCTCCTGCTGATAGTGTCATGGTCGGCTTTGCTTCTTTGATGGAACTATGAATTCTGCTCTTTATCATAAAATCCTGAAGAAGAATGTCCGGCAGTCAATATACGTCCTAAAGCTGAAGCGCAGTTTGGTTATGCAGCAAGACTAGGACTAGAGATGAGCGAGCATACTCGCTAAGGACAATTACTCGATTGAGCATTGTCCTTAGCGAGTATCTCCCCGCTCGGAAGAAAAAGTTCGGCTGCCGGCGCAGTTGAGAGGTGAGTTGCGGCATTGAGCAGGAGGAGTGGTGGGGGGGGGAGGGAGAGAGAGAGATCTCCCCTCCGTTCCTCCCCGCCGCCGCCGAATTTTTTCTTCCGAGCGGGCAGGTACTCGCTAAGGACAATGCTCGATCGAGTAATTGCCCTTAGCGAGTATGCTCGCTCATCTCTAACTTTGACCCAAAGGGCACGAGCAAGTACATTTAGGAGTGGTTCAAAACAAAATGCAAGTATAACTAAAGTTAAAAAAAACAAAACTTTTGACACGTCATAGTGACATGTTAGAAGTTTTGAACGGTGGGGGTTTGGGTGTTGAGACCACTACCACTTGCTAAAACAAATGAACAGAAGTGCTGTGCCCGTTTGGCTGTCATTGTGAGCGGTGTATAGATGCTACAGATTTTTTGTGAAGCTCATACACCTTTCCAGGCAGTAACAGATACAGTCAAATGGGCACAGAACTCAGATAAGCACTCTGCCCTTTTGTTTTAGCAATCACTGGGGGTCTAAGCGCCTGGACCCCCCACGCATCAATACATTTGACATGTTACTAGGCCAGTTACCCTCTAAGGTTTTAAAGTGGTCAAGACAAAATCTTGACTTAAAGGAGATGTCCCGCGCCGAAACGGGGTTTTTTTTTTTTTAAACCCCCCCCCCGTTCGGCGCGAGACAACCCCGATGCAGGGGTTAAAAAAACCACCCGCACAGCGCTTACCTGAATCCCGGCGGTCCGGTGACTTCAATACTTACCGCTGAAGATGGCCGCCGGGATCCTCTATCTTCGTGGACCGCAGCTCTTCTGTGCGGTCCACTGCCGATTCCAGCCTCCTGATTGGCTGGAATCGGCACGTGACGGGGCGGAGCTACACGGAGCCCCATAGAGAACAGCAGAAGACCCGGACTGCGCAAGCGCGGCTAATTTGGCCATCGGAGGCCAAAAATTAGTCGGCACCATGGAGACCAGGACGCTAGCAACGGAGCAGGTAAGTAAAAAACTTTTTATAACTTCTGTATGGCTCATAATTAATGCACGATGTACATTACAAAGTGCATTAATATGGCCATACAGAAGTGTATAACCCCACTTGCTGCCTCGGGACATCTCCTTTAAATCCTATTGAGATGCTGTGGCAAGACCTTAATTGTTTCCTACTCAAAAACTCTTCAATGCACCCAAATTAAAATTCTGTAAAGAGTGGGCCAAAATTCCTCAACAGCGATATAAAAGACTCATAGCCGGCTACGAAAAATGTCCGATTGCTGCCGTTACTGGCAAGGGTGCCACAACCAGTTGTTAGATTTAGGGGGCAATCACTGCTTTACGTAGGTGATGTAGGCTTTGAATACATCCTTATGTTCAATAAATGTAATGATCACTTAAAAGCTACACTTTGCGTTATATGAAAATTAGTTCACCGCATGTTATTATAGGTTATCCCTCTAATGTTAACATATTGGGAGGACATCAGAAACTGCAAGTGCACAATTGTGGAAAAATCCACTATATATATATATATATATATATATATATATATCTCACACACATTTGAAAACAAGATATATGAGAAGTTCAGGATTTAGAGATTCTTACCATTTACAACTTTATTAACTCCTTGATCTTGAAGGGATTTTCCAGGGTTAGGTCATCAGTAGTTGATCAGCTGGGGTTTGCCACTCAGGACCCTTGCTGATCAGGTAACTGCTGACAGCGCTGCAAATATACAGGGATGGATACTGCACTTGCAGTTACAAGTGCCGCCTGCTACATAGGGGTCGAAGTAGCGCCTGCTGCTCCAATTCCTGTGTATTTGCGGCAATGTCAGTGGGCACCAGCTCAGCTAATTAACAGGAGTCCCATGGAGTGGCCCCCGCCGATCAACTATTGAGGACCTATCCTTAGGATAAGTAATTAATAGTATGTTCCCTGGAAACATATACCTATATTACTCCCCAAACGCACACCATTGGCAAACTTATTGGTTTTTTGGATTTACTCATTCCCGGTGATTGGTTATTTGGCTTGGCTGATTGCCGGTGATTGGTTATTTGGCTTGGCTGATTGCCGGTGATTGGTTATTTGGCTTGGCTGATTGCCGGTGATTGGTTATTTGGCTTGGCTGATTGCCGGTGATTGGTTATTTGGCTTGGCTGATTGCCGGTGATTGGTTATTTGGCTTGGCTGATTGCCGGTGATTGGTTATTTGGCTTGGCTGATTGCCGGTGATTGGTTATTTGGCTTGGCTGATTGCCGGTGATTGGTTATTTGGCTTGGCTGATTGCCGGTGATTGGTTATTTGGCTTGGCTGATTGCCGGTGATTGGTTATTTGGCTTGGCTGATTGCCGGTGATTGGTTATTTGGCTAGGTTGATTGCCGGTGATTGGTTATTTGGCTAGGATGATTGCCGGTGATTGGTTATTTGGCTAGGATGATTGCCGGTGATTGGTTATTTGGCTAGGATGATTGCCGGTGATTGGTTATTTGGGTTGGATGATTGCCGGTGATTGGTTATTTGGGTTGGATGATTCCCGGGGATTGGTTATTTGGGTTGGATGATTCCCGGTGATTGGTTATTTGGGTTGGATGATTCCCGGTGATTGGTTATTTGGGTTGGATGATTCCCGGTGATTGGTTATTTGGGTTGGACGATTCCTGGTGATTGGTTATTTGGGTTGGATGATTCCCGGGGATTGGTTATTTGGTTGGGCGCGTGTAGAAGTGGGGAGTAATAGGCTAATATGCTCCCTGGAAACCCTCCTTAAATGGCCTTTTGAGTTCTACTTTACTAGTACTCAAGTCAAAGAGCATTTCTTATAAAAAAGAAAATCAACATCCTTGCTTTTAAAACTATAAAAGCCTATGATTTTTTTTTTTTTTTAAAGCAAGAACATTGTGGAATGAACATTTTCCTTTCCAGTTAATTATTTAGAATCCTAGAGCTACTAAATTACAAGGCAATAGATTACTTATAATAAGTAATAGGCATAAGTTAAGGGAAATTGCTGCGACACATTACTTCTGTTCTGTAGAATAATTGACTTCTCCTGAGTTGCTTTTTGTCCATAAAATCCAGAATGAGACATATATAAAAATTAGAAAATGTATTTTTAAAGCCAAGTGAAACTTTAACCATTCAAGTATTGTAAGAAAAGACAAGAGTTGTTAGGCCGCCTACACACGGGCGGAAATCCCGCGGCGGTATTTCCCGCGGGATTTCCGCCACAGAAAGTTTGCATAGGAGTGCATTACAATACGCACTCCTATGCAGACGGCCGCGCGAAATCTCGCGCGGCAAACAAACCGCGGCATGTCCTATTTTTGTGCGGGGCACGCACTCACCCGGCCACCGGCTCCGGTCTGCGCCGCACCCGGCACACGAAAGAGCTGGGGCTGCCAGGCGCGGGTGAGTACGCGCTCGTCCCTGCAGGCTCTCGGGTCGGGTCCCGCAGCGAGAATTCTCGCTGCCGGATCCGACCCGCTCGTCTGCAGGCGGCCTTAATGAAAGTGTTGTCAGTACCAGAGGGGTGGATCACCATGTGTAGTCAGGCTTGGGCAATGTGTTTTGCATAGAGATGAGCGAACACACTTGTATACAGCAGTCGCTGTTCTCGAGTAACTGCTTACTGTTCCGAGCAGGCTCGAGGGGGCGGCGGGGGTGAGCGGGGGGGGAAGACAGATCTCTCTCACTCTCCCCCCCCCCCCGCCCCCTCGAGCCTGCTTGGACCAGTAAGCAGTTACTCGAGAAGAGAGACGTTTGCTTGAATAACTGCTGTATACGAGCGTGCTCGCTCATCTCTAGTTTTGAATTCTAATTAATTTCTTTCTCAGGTTCGTATGGACCTACCGTACATATACCACTCACTTCTTATCCAATCAGCCACCTTTAGGTATCATGCAAATCCAAGCAGGCGGTACCTTTAAAAATAAAATCTATCATGACCGAAAAGCACTACAAAGTGCCCTAATTTCTTCAGCAAAGCTCTGATTGCCATGTAACTAGGAGCAATCTGAAAATATTTCATTTCTCAATCCTTGATTCTAAATACATGTTTTGATTACTCCTACTGTGTGCAGTAATCTAAGCTGGGATATTATAATGAAATCCACACAGCAAGATGTCTAAAGTCAATCTCTTTTAAAGGTCGGGTGACTCTTAACGGAAAATCTAAAGGAAAAAGGTCTACACGGGGTGGAAAACTAACCAAACCGAAGTATTTACAACACGGACCATTAACAAAACAACATCCACAACGCTACAAAAACACCAAAATGTGTTGCAATTTAACAAGAACACAAAATGTAATAAAAAAGAGTAAAAAAAAAAAAAAAACATAGTAATTTGTTCAAATGTCAAGAAAGCTTTTAGTTGCAGCCCCATAGAGAATCCAATACACAATGGTGGCCAAATTCAATAATGCATTCATACGCATTTCTGATTATTGACTAAACAATTATCACAAGCCTATAGTCAAATATGGCTCTGCTGCAGTACAACTAAAGAAAAAGGCAGACTTTACTGCTAGACCAAAAAAGGCACAAAAGGCAGGGAGAAAAAAGGGGATTCCAACATTGTTTTTGGGGTTAAATCTTTAGGCCTTTAAACATGAAGTATAAATGATACGATAACTATATTCTGTGGGTCAGTCCCAAATTTATGTATGTTTTTTATGGTTTACTGCTTTTAAACAGTGAAATCCTTTAAAAAACATTTTGTTAGCCCATTGAGTATGCAGAATAAATAACGTGATTACATTCTCTGGATCAGCACGACGGCCGGCCAATAGACGCTACCAACGGATGCATTGGATTCCAATGCATCAGATCACACGGGCGTATTCCCGCCGGGCAAGAAAGACAGCCCTGGAACTATCTTCCTGGCCTGACTACGGCCGCTGTAATAGACTCCTAGGAGTCTATGACAGCAGCCGGAGAAGGGAGGTGGGAGGGAGTTTAGCAGCATGACTGCTAAACTCCCACCCCCTTCTCTCCTCCTCTCTCCTCCCCTTCGGCTGTTTGCAATGGGAGGGAGCAGGATGGGGCAGAGCTCAGCTCCACCCCATCCTGCTCCCTCCCATTGCTGGCTGCAAATGAGGAGCGGAAGCTTGGCTCCACCCGCTCCCACACCTTCCCATTGCAAACAGCCAGAGGGGAGGAGGTGAGACAGCGAAGGGGAAGGAAGGGGGAAACAGCTTATCAGAGCTAAGCTGTCTCCCTCTGCCCAAGTGCATATACGCCAGGCCTGTGCATCACATGGCAGCGTATATTGGCCGGTCGTGAAACCGCCGGCCGATATACGCTCGTGTGAATAAGCTTATACTGTTTTATTGTGATTCACTATTTTTATTTTAAACCAAAAAACACTTTAAATAAATTATTTTTGTGTCATTGCATTCGAGGATCCATAACATTTTTATTTTTCTACCGACTGCGCTCTCCGGGTACTTTTTTTTTTGCTTTTGCAGGATAAACTCTAGTTTTCAATTATCCCATCTTTGGGGGACATATAACATTTCAATTACTCTTTAATCCATTTTCTGAAGGCAAAATTACCAAAATCTGCAATTCTGGAATTTTTTTTATGTATGTCTTTACAGTGTTCGTTGTGCAGTATAAATATATTAATTTAATTCTGTGGGTCAATAGAATTACATTGATACCAAAGTTATATTGGTTTTTTAATAATGTGTATACACTTTTTTTCTATTTGCTCACACTTTTAAAAAAGAAAAAAGAAAGTTCTTTTTTTTTTTGTATTGCCAAATTCAAAAGACCCCTAAAGTTTTTGCCCCCCTATGAATGTGCTGTGTGAGAGTTTTGCAGGAGTTGTACTTTTTAATGGTACCATTTGCTGATTCATATGACTTTCTATTCACTTTCCATTTCATTTGCTATGGGGTAAGATATAAAACGTTAGCAATTTGGCCATTTAAAAAAAAAAATTTCCATGGTGTTCACCTTACGAGTTAAAGTAATAATGTTTTACATGTCAATACCAACTTTTTTTTATTGTATTTTACATAGTAAGGGGGGGGGGGGGGGTATTACACTGCAGTATTTCAGTATTGCAATGTATTATGGGAGACTTACTCTGACTGGGTCTCATATTCAAAACGTAGAAGGCAGACCTGGAGGCCATCATCAAACATACAAGAGCCATAGCAAGCTATCAGCACCCCTATGATCAGATTGCCTCTGATGAGTGACAGAGGGAGCCCTCTCCCTCAGTCAGCCTTTTTCCTGCTGCTGTTGCATTGACCATAGCATATAATGAATTAAAAGGCTGGGATCAGACGTTTGTGCACTCCCAGCAGTTAGATCTGTAGCTAGGCTGACATAGGACAGCCAGGGTAAATGCTGGCCCTATTCCAATGTACTATAAAATGTGTACGCATTGTATTAAAGCCCCTTAGTGACCACCGTAAAAAGGTGTTTTGGCGGTCACTATGGGGTTAAGACTTCTATCCCGGGATTCTGTCTGAATTGACAAAATGATATTCAGATAGAACCATAGACTATTAATCAAAATCGGACCAAAGCTGTAATACTTATATTGCAACATTTCACGCTTAATAGGGAATCTGTCCATACTGCAGGCATCATCTTACAGAGCGGGAGCGGCTGAGCAGATGCATATATAGTTCATGGGGAAAGATTCAGTAGAACTTGCATTTTATTCATATAAGGGCTCCTGTCCTCGGGCGACAGTGCATTGTGTTACTCGCAGCTATAATCCAGCCGCAAGTAACACAGTGCACACTTTTCATAGCAATTCTCCGCTTGCTGGACCGATATTGCGGCATGCCGCCATTCTCCGCGGTGACAGATAGGCTCACCGCAGAGAACTGTCAGTTCTCTCCCCTGTGGCAAAATATCGCTAGCGATATTCCGCCTCGCCCATGGACGGGGGGGGGGGGGGGGGGGGGTAAACCTCTACTCATTCTGAGCTGAACAGTCCGGTGGGCAGAGCTATCAGGCATAGCTGTCAATCACTGATAGTACCGCCTATTGGTCTGTTCTGTTCAGAATGTACAGAAATAAAAATGAATTAAGTACAAGTTCTACTAAATCTTTCCCCATAAAACTATATATCAGTCTGCTCAGCAGCTCCTGCTCTATAATTAGTGATGAGCGAGCATACTCGCTAAGGGCAATTGCTCGAGCGAGCATTGCCCTTAGCGAGTACCTGCCCGCTCGAGAGAAAAGGTTCGGGTACCAGCGGCAGGCAGGGAGCTGCGGGGGAAAGCGGAGAGGAACGGAGGGGAGATCTCTCCCCCCTGCTGACTGCCACAACTCACCGCTCCCCCGTGCCGGCACCTGAACCTTTTCTCTCAAGTGGGCAGGTACTCGCTAAGGGCACTGCTCGCTCGAGCAATTGCCCTTAGCGAGTATGCTCGCTCATCTCTATCTATAATGTTATATCTGCAGTTTGGACAACAAGTCCAAGCTGATAGACTCTCTATAAAATATTATACCATATTTGTCCTACTGTCAGCTACTTTTTTTTGTATGCAACTTTCATCCTGATATATATACACACACACACATACTGTGAGACGGTGACTGGCAAGGTGCTGGAGGGCAGGTATGTGTCGCCTAGGATACTCTCCTATGCTGCCTTGGGGAGCGCTTGGGCAGATGCGTGCCACCGAGCAGCCAGGGCTCGGTGGAGGAAGCCGGCAGTATAGTGTTAGTGGCATTAAGCCACTAACACGTTGTAGTATGTAAGTGGCTCCAAGCCACATAATCCGGGCCGGCTTTTCCTGGAGTGACCAAAGTAAAGGGTGGGATGGTCACTCCCACGTACCAGGTGGGGCTGGTACCAGGCCTTATAAAGCCTGGGCCTACAGGGCCAGGAGGAGAGCTGAGACCTTTGCAGGTCTGAGAGTCCTGGCTGGCGGTGTGCAGGAGCCATTTGTTACCAGTGTGTAGACAGGGACGCTCCATGTATAGTAAGTGCTCAGAAGAGCAGGATTTACTTTATGTTTGCCTGATGTTAAGGCCTGTCTTTTGCTTTTGTTTGCTTGGAAATAAACCCAGGCAAAGCCTGGACTAAAGACTTTATAGCAAGTGTCACTGTCTCTGACTGCTTATGCCCAGGTTGCTACCAATCCTAAACACTAATCCCTCACAATACACACACACACACACAATATATTATATATATATATATATATATATATATATATATAGGAAAGACAAGTTTAAAAGAGGTCTAGCACTACGAGTTTGACGGACCACCCCTCTAATTATTTCAGAAGAGAAGCAATGATCAGAAGTTCCTTCTAGTCTGAGTCTCATGCACACACACTGCTGGTCTGAATGGCACCAGAGTAGTTCTATCTCAGGATGAATGCTTTAGAAAGGTAAAGACAATTTCACCCTACAATACTTGAAAGGCTAAACTCTATTCATGTGAACATTAATATTCTCCTTAAGAAGCTAATAGTAGTTTGTCTGCACTTTATATCTAGAGGTATAATCAGTACATAATGACTGGCTTAATCTTAAAGCATAAAGCTATCTTTTTATCTGTAGTTTGGCTCAGAGCTTTCCTGATTCAATCATTAAGGTCACTTTTCCAGCTGTCAGAGTCTGGATGACGGTTCCCATTGTTCGCGTTATATGTAGGAGATTGTTACCATTTGTGTCAGAACATGTCGCGGGTTCACCTGCAGATCATCCCAACTCTTCATCAGTTCTATGATCAAAGCCGGTGGGATTCAACAAAACATCAAACACAGTGTGCTTAAACTTCAGGAAAAAAGCTGCAACACTGTATCCTCTTCACACACATACTGATGTAACCGCTGAAGACCCAAGTATCTAAGGAATGTTACAGTACTGAAGGAGTTCTCACCACAGGGGGTTATTAGGAGCCAACTTTACGGTTATCCCCAATATGTCATTAGAAAAATTATAAAGAAGGATAATGACTGCAGCCGGCTTGTAAAATCCATGAAGAAACAAGTCATCTTCAGTGTGAGGGTGAATCCATGTCCTTGAGGGTTCTAAGGCGGTCCATGCACATTAAATGTAGATCGGCTGGGTACTAGTGTAATATGTCGACATCGGAAGCATGGGTGATAGGTAATGCCCCAAAGCTCCGGATTGGCTGACGTCCTCATCTAGCAGCAGTAAGGGCACAGAGGATCCGCAGCTTCCCTGCGGTGTGCTTGTGTGTGTTTGTTGCCACGGCAGGTGATGATGTCCACAGCAGCTCCTCCAGCAGTTGCTGCTGGCTCAGCACTCCCTCCATTCCCTGAAGGCTAGCCAGAACCGCTTGCAGGAGCTGGTCTGCCAGAAGCAGAACCTGCCGCAGCACCACTGATGGAGGAGGTTCCAGGAGCTGACCGGCCAGGGCCGAAGCAGCACTGCCGGAGCGCTTTAGAGGAGCTGCCCTGCCTGGAGCTGGAGTACTTGCAGCGGCAGCGGCGGTGCTACTTCCATGAGCTCACCAGCCAGCAGCATTAGCGGCCGGTACAGGGCTGCTGCTTGTAAGCTGGCCATCAGCTGGATTCCAGGACTAGTAGCGGCCGCTAATGGACTGCCGGAGCCACTTCCAGTAGCTTGCCGCTCATGAGCTGCATGGAGCAGTCGCAGCAGCTGCAGCAGCACTACAGCTGCTTCCACCGCTATGTGTTCCATGCCGGCGGGAAGGGAAAACTGGAGGAGCTGCCAGGAGGCTAAGCTCAGGAGGTCACATCCGCAGCAGCCAATCAGCAGCTGGGGGCATTTCCTTACACTCAGGACTGCCAACCCATGTCTCCACCCATTATTCTGGTGGAGACATATTACACTAGTACCGAACGGCTGAGACGACCAATATCTAAGATGTATTGGGAATCTCTTCTGTTGGCAGATGTAGAGGGAAATAAGGGTGGAACAATTTGATTACCACTGCACAAGCCTTTTGTTCTGAGGAGATAAGCCACTGAGAGGTGTCTGGCAGTGGCTTTCTCCCCTCTCTACTAATAGAAGATATGTTAAAGCTGCATTTAGACATAACATTAATCAAAAAATTTATTAAAACGAATGAAAGTGAGAGATAATTGTTTGGTTTGAATGTGAGCCAACTACTGAATGACGAACGAGAATCGTGTACTTTTCATTCGTCATTTAGTTTCAGCTGACATAAAAATCAGCAGCAGCTTGTTCACGCTGCATTTAACCCCTTAAAGGACCAAGAGTGGTAAATATACGGCACTTGATCCTGGGCTTTAATCCCTACCGATAGCAGATGTATCGCGCTGGATGAAAGCCTCTGCTCCTGCAATCAAGCAGATAGGGTCCTCAGCTGTCAGACACAGCAAAGGACCTGGAGGAGAAGAGAAAGGTGTTTTTTAACCTCTTCTGCCTTCTCCTTTCCCAGGTACATAGCGCTTAATTACTTCCGTTATGCGACCCAGTGATCACGTGACCACCAGGTGCCCTCTGATATACCAACACTAAAGGAGAATGTTTTCTACTGTAACTGAGGCTCCTATGAATGCAGTGGAAAAGTGTGAAATTAAAAAAAAAAGCATGTCAATGATCCCCAGGGGTCTTATATAATGTCACGGGAGTCATGCTTGCAAAAAAAATAAAAAATTTTTAAAAATACAGAATAAAATTAAAATATATACATAAAAAAGAAAAATGGCCCACCGCCAACCAAAACATCATATGTGCCCTGTAATCCAAAGCTATACATGTTTTAATTAAGAGTCCGGAAAAAAATGAGGAACCCATTCCAACACTGTATTTTAGCGTCAATATACTAATTTAAAAACAGAACTATTAATTTTAAAGAAATAATTTTCTTTTTTGCACTTTCCCGCTATAGAACTAAAACAGAATAAAAAATGAAAGTTTTTGTTTTACCCTGACATATATATTTTATTTCGTTAAAAATCTATAGTTGTGTTTTTAAATTAGTATATTGACACTAAAATACAGCGTTGGAATGGGTTCCTCATTTTATTTCGGACTTTTGAACTTGTACAGCTTTGGATTACAGGGCACATACTGCTTTGTTTGGCGTCGGCGGTGGGTCATTTGTCATTATATATATATATATATATATATATATATAAATATATATAGGCACACACAGTTATCTCTCGCTATATCGCGGTTCAATGGCTGCGGATTTTAGATAGACCATATATAATTCTTTTTTTTTACTGAGTTTTTCGCTATATCGTCGAATTTTGCGGTACATACAGGAAATACAGTACACCACTAGCGCTTGAAAATGTGACATTGTACACGGCACACTATTGGCTGATGGAATGTGTTCTGTATCCTGGGCGCTGATTGGCTCCCTGATTGTAGCATCGGTCTGTTTGGCAGTTCACCCGACAGATTCATTTGTGCAAGTATAACGCCGTGACTTTGCAGATTTTCACGTATCGCGGGGGTCTCTGGAACGTAACCCCCGCGTGAGATGAGGGATCAATGTGTTTGTGTATACAGGTGTGTCAAGTGTCTGGTCCTTTAGGACCAAAACAGCTTGCTCGTTAAGGGGTTAAATACTCACCACTTAGTGTTTTACATAGGAATGTAAAATACTGACCGAGAAGGGAGCGATTCTCAACGATGACCTGCCTGTCTAAACAGGCGGTACCAGAGCGCACGATTGTGAACAAGTTAGTGCTGATGTCACTCGCTCCTTCAAACGAGAATCGGCTCGTCTAAAAGGGCCTTAACCCTTTCCAATCCAATGTCGGGCCTGCCCCAACATCATCATTTCCCTCCACAGCTCCGATGTCGGGACAGGCCCGACACTGCAGTGCGGGAACGCATCTGCACCCGATCGTCAGACACATCGGGTGCAGATGCACTTCTGCACTGATCCTCATCAAGGACCCCCGAGAAGAAGGCAGAAAGGGTTTTTAACCTTTCCTGTCTTCTCCTTTACACATTACATAGCGCTCAATTAGCGCTATGTAATGCAGAGAGATTCCAGCCGGCGATCATGTGACCGCCGGTCTTACCTGACCCCCAGCGGTCACATGAACGCCGAGTCGGGAGCCTGAAGGGAGAATGCTGGGCACCACGTCCAATTTATTTGGAGCTGGGGAGAATGGATGAGAAAAAATAAATGGATTGGAATAAATGCCGCCCCCATTTAGGAGTTTGGAGAGCACTTCTGAAGAGCGTCTTGTAGTGTTATAGTTAGGAAATTCTAATTTGATATGAAACAAAAGGATATAGAAAATGGAAAGTAATTGCCGAAGAGCTAATGAAAAACCATCACAAAAGCATAAAAGAAAAAATAGGTTTTTAAAACAACACTAAAAAGCAACGGTTGACCAGGAAACAACTGCCGGGTGAGAACAACTGTCCCCAGCGCAGATGAAGTTAGTTCGTCTCTTCGTAGCACGGCAGCATTCAATTTATTTGTTGAGAACGTGAAAATGAGTTCTGAGGGTTTGTGAAAATTAGTTTCAGAGCTCGTATGTTTAAAAGTGTAGTGTTTTCATGTAAGCAGAATTGATTATGCAGCCTGCATTATATTATTCTCTCTTCTGTGCGGGGGTGGGGATGCAATAGCAGCAGATACACATAGAACTATCAAAAGTAACTATACAGTACTTCTTAGTACATATTTATTTACATATGGTGACACTTAGTGGGGCCTTCTTTGGGCCCTAATGACAACAGACATTAGTAGAAAATATGCCACGGAGAGATATTTTCTACTAATGTCTGATACACTTCAGCTACTTCCCTCCATTCATCCTGCAAACATATGATGATTTCTTCCAAAGAAAATGCATTCGCCAGTATACAATGTTGCAAGTAGTGTCACCATTGGACAGTTGAGGAATGGAAGAATGTTCTATGGAGTGACAAGTTGCGCTACTGAATCGTCGAATCAGATGGAGAAAACGGGTGGAGCGCCTGGGAGTGTGTTGTGCCAATAGTCAAGTACATCGGAATTTCTATTATGGTCTGGGGATGTTTTACGTGGCATGGTCTCCGTCCGTTGGTTGTAGTGACAAAAACCATGAACACGGAGATGTACTTAGACATTCTACGTAATAATGTGCTGCTGAGACTATGAGAATACTCTGGGAAAGGTCAGCAATACTTCCAACAAGACAATGCGCCTTGTTACAAATCCAACTCCGTTCTACCTTGGTTTGAGGTTATGGAAGGTCCACAAACAGATGAGCCTGCATAGAGTCCCAACCTGAACCCAACTGACGAACTGGAATGTCAGGTCAGGAAATACAAAGTGTCCATAAGACATTTGCAGGATGAATGGAGGGAAATACCAGCTAAAGTGTATCACACGCTTGTAGAAAGTATATCACAGAGAGTATCCGATACCATTAGCGCCATTAAGTATTAACATATATATATATTATATACACACACACTTTTGATTCTTGCTGATGTGTTCAGTTACCTTTGGTAGAACAGTGTATATATCGTATATATAGCCTGGTTGAAAGTTGTCTAACCAGTGTTTTAGTAAACCTGGTCGATTTATGTCCTAAAAGCAAAAGATTTAAGTTTTTGACGACTGAGTTCGTAATTAAAACAGGAATTGGGAATTAAAAGTATGTGTTAGAGGCCTCTAAATCACGCCACACTGCTAGATTTGCAGGGCTAATGAACATCTCCAAACATCCTTCACTCGTGGAAAACGTCTAAACTTTTCTAGGGCTTTTTTCACACACTTTCATTTTAGCTGCATTTTTACAGAGATCACACCTTTTTGTAATATCTGTTAACCCTTTCCAATCCAATTTTGGATTCAGAGTTTCCTAAAAGGCTTTCACTTTTTACTGTTCTACAACGGTGCCATCTGCTGGCTAAAGCCAGTAATGCGCAAGAGAGGGTCCAACAGTGGAGGGGCTGGCAACAGACGGTAAAAAATACCCTGTCGGACGTCTTCTGACATTGGGGCTGTACAAGCTTCAATCAGAATTTAGGAAGACGTCAGATAGTGGATTGGAAAGGGTTAAAAGGTACATCTGCACCAAACAAAAATGCTGTCGATTTTTGGTCTAGATTTGCAAATGGAAAATCTGTAGCAGAATACAGATACACTGTGTCAATTCCACTCGGATCCGGTGTTTGCATGCTTGTCTGTAGTGTCTCTCTCTCTCCTTCCCTGAAGACAGTCTGGACATCTGCTGTCACTCTCCTCCTTGCCGTTTCTGGGGTCCATGCACCCGCAGGTTTCTACTTATCCATTGGCAGGTGAGGCCTCCAGACTTCCAATGTGTGTGTGAGGTGGATGATGCCTGACACTGATCCTTGTATCCAAGCATGGTGGCTGACTCTCTATCCCCGTGGAGTGAGGGCACTTGGACTAGCTATGGTTTTCCATCGTTATGCATGTGAGCTCTGGGCAAGGTCCCCGTTCTATGTTGTATGCATAGCCTAGTATGTTGGTGTGAACAGTGATGTGTTTAATATGTCCGTGCAAGTGGCCAGACATGTGCTCTAGGTGCTGTCCTATGTGGTTTGCATTACTCTGTATGTTAGTGTGAACAGTGACGTATGTTATGTCTGTGCAAGTGGCCAGACGTGTGTTATGTGCAGTCCTGTTCTGTGTTCAGTGTGTGTGAACAGCACCCCACCTTTAGGCAAGGGTGCCCCACTTTCCCTGCTTAGTAAGGCACAGGACTCCTTCCATCATTGCCTAGAGAGGTGCAAGTTGTCAGTGCAAATGCTGTGTATTTGCAGTTTTAAATGGACACAATCTTACATCTGGACTGAGGCACGGTGCTTTAGTGCGCCAAGCAGACATAACATAATGACCAGCCATACCGTTAGCATCAGACCGCTGTGATATGTACCTGTTTTATCCCTTCTCCTGCTGACTGGCTGGCGTCCGTACTAGGCCCGTATGGATAAGTCCTGTGCACATTATGTCAGTAGGGAGGGTTGACATTTTTTCCCCCCTCTGAATTTGTGCATTCTCTATGTAGGCTACTGTTTGGTGGCCTTTTGGTATAAGGCACAGTGGTCCTGCTTAAAGGTGTACATTAATTTACTCTGTCATCCCATTTTGTCATCTTTGCCTTTGTGTCAGGGCCTTTTTAGATAAATCCTGTAAACATGCGTGGTCTGGAGGATTTGCATAATTTTTTTTATGCCTTAAGGGTCCAGAGTCTCCTTTTTTTTAAAAAGGGGAGGTACTGTTAGGTTATGCATCTGGGACCTGTTGTTCTACATTCTGTGTGAACGGTGTCATGCTCAGGGTCTGAGCGGGTAGCCGGACTTCAGATGTGAACAGACATGTTCAGTTGTAATGGTGTTCTGTGTTAAATGCTAGCACTAGTGTGAACTGGGTCCTGTCCTGTTGGATTGTGTATCATCTCTGGGCTAGTGTGTCCCTTAGGTTCCAGCACAGGACCGCCCTTATCGGGGCGATCGCCTTGCTTGCAGGCATAGTTCTGGCGGATGTTGTCTCGTTAGAGTAGGGACCCATGAGACGAGGACCCTTGATGTTTGGACTTGCTGGCTTAAGTGACTTCGCCAATTCACAAACTAATATCTCGTACTTTTTATAATAATCTCATCTGTTATGTGTGCAAGTATGCAAGGTGAGTGTTTTGGTCATTTGTCAGTCCGTGAGTCCAGTGCCCAGTATGCAGTTCACGGTCCCTTTGGGGTTCCAGCCAGCGTGTCCTGTTTAAAAGCGATACATACCTGCGTCCATGCTGTGGGTAGGTGCACCCAGCAGACGTAACAGCAGCCTACAGAAATATATAGGACTCACACTGCATGTCTATTTCTCGTGTATAGTGATATGCAGTGTCTACAAGCCGATGTGCATGGATCCATTTACCCCTTTTCAGGTGTCTGTGCAACGCAGACCAAAATGTGCGAGGGATCGAACCAATTGAAATCAAAGGCTTCTATTCGCTGTATATTCTCTGTGTGTAGGCATCAGAGGGTGATCTGCTTGTGACCAGCTCCCATAACCAAATCACAGAGTAAAGTATCAGCAACTTTTGGTGTAATAGACCAAATCAGTTTAAGTATTACATAGAAGGACAATTATTTGAAACCTCTGTATGAGTACCCGACAGACTGCCCTTACATGAAAAGGGTTGTCTGGGGTTAGAAAAACTTGACTTCTTTCTTAAAAACATAGGAACTGAGGTAGTACAACTCCGCTTCATCAAAGTGAATGGGAGTTGAGTTGCAACTTGGAATACTACAAACTCTATAGACAAGGGTGGTGCTGCATTTAGAGGAAAGCAGACATGTTTTAGACATGCTTTTCTAACCTCGGACAACCCTTTTAACCACTGGGAGTTTTAGAAGTTGGATATAGAGTGATCAGCTTAGGCTGGCTGCACACTACGGGATTTGCATTGCAGAATCCGGGGCGGGCAAGGTTCCGCAACACGTTCTAGTTTTAGGCAGATTCCATGCGGACGGTTTCTACT
This sequence comes from Eleutherodactylus coqui, assembly GCF_035609145.1. NCBI lineage: Eukaryota > Metazoa > Chordata > Amphibia > Anura > Eleutherodactylidae > Eleutherodactylus > Eleutherodactylus coqui. Next base: position 212,897,182 of record NC_089843.1, read on the forward strand.
GAAGTTAATGGAAGCCGTCCGACCAGAAGCCCTTTCGCAGTTGACATTGCGTAAAGGTTGTGGATTCTGTATCCTCATCGGGGAAGGGGGGTTGGGATGGACCAATCTGTACCAAGCATGTCCGGCAGCGGCTCGCCGCGACCATCCGCAGTGCAGAGGAAAGTAAACAGGTATGCAGGGTCGCCAGCTGTCAAGGATGGATTCCGCTGCAGGCGCTCGCCAGCCAAAAGCCAGTTTTTTGAAGTTTTTTTTTAAATCCTGCCATGATGATCCTGTGCTTCATGCATCTGGAACTCACAGATGATGAAATACTGCACAATCCTCAAAGTATTATGCGTAATAATCATACAGACATGAAACTTTTGCCATCTCATATCTGAGTGTTATATCTACCATTGTGAAAAACCACTAGAATAGTATGTTCCTTTACTAGTACTGTAACTCCAAGCGCCAGCTCATCGCATGGATACTCCGCACAGTTCTGGTCACCGGAACTCAGGAAAGATGTTACGGTACTGGAGGGGGTTCAAAGAAGGGCAACTAAACTAATACATGGAATGAGAGAACAGGAATACCCAGAGAGGCACCAAAACTGGGATTATTTACCCTGGAAAAAAGATGGCTAAGAGGTGATCAAATAACCATGTATAAGTACATGAGGGGACAATACAAGGATCTCTCCCAGGATCTGTTTATACCAAGGACTGCAACTGTAACAACAGAGCATCCGCTACGTCTAGATGAAAGCAGGTTTCATCACCAACACAGAAGGGGGTTCTTTACTGTAAGGGCTCATGTCCACGGGCAAAATGAGAGTTAAAATCCGCAGCGGATCTCCCGCGCGCGGATCCGCACCCCATAGGGATGCATTGACCACCCGCGGGTAGATAAATACCCGCGGATCGTCATTAAAAGCGATTTTTAAAAAAATGGAGCATGAAAAAATCTGGACCATGCTCCATTTTCATGCGGGTCTCCCGCGGGGACGGCTCCCGCGGGCTTCTATTGAAGCCTATGGAAGCCGTCCGGATCCGCGGGAGACCTAAAATAGGAATTTAAAGCATTTACTCACCCGCAGCGGGCCGCGAAGCTCTGCTCTTCCTCACGGCCGCATCTCCCTTGCTTCGGCTCGGCGGATGTGCCCGGCGTAAGCGCGCGGCACGTCGACGACGTGCCGGCGACGTGCCGCCGGCGTCAGGAATTCATCCGCCGGCCGAAAATGAAGATCCGGCCGTGAGGAAGAGCAGAGCTTCGCCGGCCGCTACGGATAGGTAAATGCTTTTAAATTGCTATTTTCAGCGCTCATGTCCGCGGGGCAGGAGGGACCCGCTGCAGATTCTACATGTAGAATCTGCAGCGGATCTGATTTTTCCCGTGGACATGAGGCCTTAGAGCAGTGAGACTATGGAACTCTCTGCCTGAGGACGTGGTGATGGCAAAATCCATAGAGGAGTTTAAGAGGGACTAGACGTCTTTCTAGAGGGGAAGGCTATTACAGGATATAAATTTTAGGTGACCAGTGGGTTGTTGTTCCGGGTCTTATAGACAGGTAGGAACCATCAGAGGTTGATTTAGGGATTATTCTGATTGCCATTATGGAGTCAGGAATTCATTTTTCCCCCAAAAGGGCTAATTAGCTTCTGCCTTCTGGGGGTTTTGCCTTCCTCTGGATCAACAAGGAGGTTGAAACAGGCTGAACCAGATGGACATTGTCTTCATTCAGCCTAACTATGTTATATATGCCATGAATAAGAAATCTGTTTGAAACATGTAGGCGCAATTTAGGAAGATAATTTAAATTGTAGGAATAAAACCTAAGCCGCTGTTTTTATGCTGGGATCCACAGACGTTCCGGACTTTTGTTTCTATGCCCTTTACTCTTACGTGCAGATCAATTTTTTATGGTTGTAATAACAGAAACCGTGTGGTAATAATTTTACATTTACTTTTTATAAGAAAAATTTGACTACTATCAGAGAAATCTATAAAAGAATGAAAACGGATAATAAAAGCAGATGACTATTTGGTTGCTATGGTTTGTACTTCGAAAGAGTTGTCCACGTATAGTAATAGGCTTTGTCTGCTCACTTCCACTTTTACAGAAGCAATGATGAATCATAATAGCAGGGTCATCGGTCAGGCTTCCATTGTTTGCTTAGCTTTTATGTTACTGAATAGAATAGCGCAGTGGGCTACAGCATGCTGGCCTTCAAAGAGCAACAGAAGTCTGACAGAAAATACACTTTCTCAAATGAAAATCAAGCTCCTTGAAGAAGTTGTCATTTTGGTGCAAAACTTGGCATACAGTTCCATCTCAGGCGGATATGTAAATGATGAGAGTTGTGGTGATTAGATGAACAGGTCTTGTCACCGGAGTCCCTAAAAGTGGTTCTCCTTTGGCCTATTAAAGCCCCTCAGAGGCCCCTTGTGTGTAGTGACCTCTTCTTCCACTTGTCTTGAGCTTGTTGGCCACTAGACGCCTCTACGATGCAGAGAAGAGATTTCACCCCGTTACCAGAGTCTGAGAGGGGCGCATTATTGGGATGTGAGGAGCTGGATGGTCGTATCGAAGAATTGTCCCCCACCGGGCCATTCTGTCTAGACAGTTAGGAGGTGTTGGGACCAGTGGATGTGTGAGGGCACACGAGGTGACCGGGCTCAGGACCCCCCCCCCCCATACAGACCACCAGAAGAGAGGACCGTCTGACCAGACTGGAGATGTTGGGAACAGTGGATGTGTAAGGGCACACAAGGTGACTGGGCTCAGGACCCCTTCTCCAACAGACCACCAGTAGAAGGAACATCTGACCAGACTGTTAGAAGGTGTTGGGACCAGTGGATGTGTGAGGGTACACAAGGTGACCGGGCTCAGGACGCCCCCTACAGACCACCAGTAGAGAGGAGTGTCTGACTAGACTGTTAGGAGGTGTTGGGAACAGTGGATCCATGAGTACATGCACACAATAGGACTGGGCTCAGGACGCCCTCGACAGATCCCCAATAGAGCCGATAGTCTGATCATCTAACAAGCAAGAGCAGTTTCAACTGTTTCATTTTTCGTCATCCAGAGACAGGTGTCACCATCATTCGAGGACCGGTATCTGTCAGAACCATTTCCATATGCTTGGCTGAAGGTCATTTGGTCTCATAGCACCCATTACATGTACTGCCTTTGACGCCGGAGGAGAACACAGGTGACTATGCTTTATTTCTTTCAATTTTAACTCATGCCCCGCCCTTAAGATTTTTATCTTGATACCACACAACCCCTTTTTGAAAAGGAATCTCTGAGGCTGGTTTTATATGACCAAGAATCTCGCGGCAAGGTTTGTGCTCTGCGACACTGATAAAACGTGCGCAAATATGAACTCCTTTCTTTTGAAAGGAGTCCTACACATGAGCAATGTTTTCCCTCACAGCGATGGAAGAAAATGTCACATGTCCAATTTTTTTGCGTACCACGGGACGCCTTGACCATGGATTTCAGTGTGGCCTTAAATGCATCGCATGGCTCTCACATGCTGTGTGTGATGTGCAGCCGAGGTTTCCCATTGAAATCAATGGGAAACCCTTCTGATCCGCTATTGTGTGTGAAACTCACGCAAGAGGATTGGAATTTCACAGAATGGATGTGAGGCGATTTTGCCTGAACATTGCCTCGCATCTGCAGGTAAGATGCCTGTTGGCGAGCGTGGTATTGGGCCGAGTTTCTGGGCCTGATATTACGCTTGCTCATGTGTAGGTAGCCTAACGTAGATGTGAACATAGCTTGAGCGCTTTTTCACATCGGCACTTTTGGGATCCATTTCTCTGCTCTGTTATGCATCGGGAACCATCATATGATGGAAGCGAACAGAGCTGAATGGACCCCATTGACTATAGTAGTGTCAGGTTCGATTCCGCTCGGGATTTCAGCATTTTACTTCTATGGAATGAGGTTTCATACAGAATGTCCAAGGCTGATGTGAACGAGCCCTAATTCGGTTTTCTTCCGTGGTGATAACTTTCTAATAAGGCTCTCCGTGTAATACGTAAAAAGAATGCAAAAGTCACATGCAATACCCTGTAAAGAAGTGGTTAATAACCCCAACGGTGAACAGGTCCACAGTCAGAAGACACATATTATCCATAACCATTTGCCACAGGTGTACATTCTAACAGAAACTGAGAGCATAACAAACCTAACCATATGTTCATCCCTGGGGATCTCTATGAAAATAGGCCACTAAGAAGAGAACGGTGCTGCGGTAAAGATAGTTATGCTTTAAATAAAGTAACAGAATCCTATTGGTTAACGTGCAGCACAGTAAGCCGGGGTGAGGATGTTTGACATTCTACAACAAATCCGTCCTGACCACAACTCTTCACCAACTGTGCAGGACTGATGTCATGAGACGGAAATACAGAGAAATGTCCATTTACCAAAGCAGCAACAGAGCCACTAATACTCCAAACGGGATAGCATTTTCAATATTAATACATACAAATGCATACATATATATCATTTTTTTCTTGAAATCGCACTTTGAAAGTAATAATTATTCAGAAGACTAAGGGCTCATGTCCACGGGGAAAATAGGATTTAGGATCCGCAGCGGATTTCCTGCATGCGGATCCGCACCCCATAGGGATGCATTGACCACCCGCGGGTACATAAATACCCGCGGATCGTCAATAAAAGTGATTTTAAAAAAAATGGAGCATGAAAAAATCTGGACCATGCTCCATTTTCATGCGGGTCTCCCGCGGGATCGGCTCCCGCGGGCTTCTATTGAAGCCTATGGAAGCCGTCCGGATCCGCGGGAGACCTAAAATAGGAATTAAAAGCATTTACTCACCCGCAGCGGACCGCGAATCTCTTCTCTTCCTCACGGCCACATCTCCCTTGCTTCGGCTCGGCGGATGTGCCCGGCGCATGCGCGCAGCACGTCGATGACGTGCCGGCGACGTGCCGCCGGCGTCAGGAATTCATCCGCCGGCCGAAAATGAAGATCCGGCCGTGAGGAAGAGCAGAGCGTCGTCGCCCGCGCCGGATAGGTAAATTCTTTTAAATTGCTATTTTCAGCGCTCATGTCCGCGGGGCAGGAGGGACCCGCTGCAGATTCTACATGGAGAATCTGCAGCGGATCTGATTTTCCCCGTGGACAGGAGGCCTAAACATCCATTCCGAGATCTATGCATAAAAGTCGTAAAGAAACGGTCATTTTAATATAATGCTATGATCAAAAATCAATCCTTTCTGCGGCGCAGGCCTTCAGATTTTATAATGTGTTCAAAAACTACATATGGACTAGAGTGAAAAAGAAGACTCAGGGTGAAGTCACAGGAACGTATATCGGCTCGGTTTTCACGCCGAGCCGATATACGTTGTCCTCGTGTGCAGGGGGGGTGGGGGGAGAGCCAAGTGCAGAAACTGAGCTCCCGCCCCCCTCTCTGCCTCCTCTCCGCCCCTCTGCACTATTTGCAATGGGGAGAGGTGGAACGGGGGCGGGGCTAATTCTCGAAGCTTAGTCACGTCCCCACCCCTCCTCTTCCCATTACAAATAATGCAGAGGGGCGGAGAGGAGGCAGAGAGGGGGGCAGGAGCTCAGTTTCTGCACTTGGCTCTTCCATCCTCCCCCCCTGCACACGAGGACAACGTATATCGGCTCGGCGTGAAAACCGAGCCGATATACGTTCGTGTGACTTCACCCTCACATATAGAGATGTCCAAATGACGGCTTTTGAGTGAATGCGGTTGCATGCTCATCGTGCACTTACCGTGCACGCTTCGTTCATCGCTGACTTCAAGTCAGCATAAAATTCTCCTCCATGATAACAGGGACGGCATGCTATGTTCTCCACGGGCAGCGCTGATAGCATTGGATGCAGCTGGCAGCCCATTGCAGAACAAAACAGATGTAGTTAGAGAACAGACCACCCACTGTTCTCCAAATAAATGCAAATGGCCTAATTAGCCTATTAGTAGCCAACTAGTTTCATTAGTGGCTAATGCAAAATGATCACTCAAAACTTTCAGTTTTTCATGAATTTTGAGCGATCCTTTTTTGTGTAAATGGGGCTTAAAGGGGTTGTCCCGCGAAACAAAGTGGGGGTATACACTTCTGTATGGCCATATTAATGCACTTTGTAATGTACATTGTGCATTAATTATGAGCCATACAGAAGTTATTCACTGACCTGTTCCGTTGCTAGCGTCCCCGTCTCCATGGTGCCGTCTAATCTTCAGCGTCTAATCGTCCGATTAGACGCGCTTGCGCAGTCCGGTCTTCTCCCTTCTGAATGGGGCCGCTCGTGCCGGAGAGCGGCTCCTCGTAGCTCCGCCCCGTCACGTGTGCCGATTCCAGCCAATCATGAGGCTGGAATCGGCAATGGACCGCACAGAAGACCTGCAGTCCACCGAGGGTGAAGATCCCGGCGCCCATCTTCACAAGGTAAGTAAGAAGTCACCGGAGCGCGGGGATTCGGGTAAGTACTGTACGTTTTGTTTTTTTTATGCCTGCATCGGGTTTGTCTCGCGCCGAACAGGGGGGCTATTGAAAAAAAAAACCCGTTTCGGCGCGGGACAACCCCTTTAAGTTGCACGTTCTTTAGCTTGCACTCGCATCACTTAGTGGTCTTTTTCCCAGTGACTATTTTTTGGAATTTGTGATAATGGCTCAGCTTTGTGCCACATTCTAGCATTAAAGTGTTAGAGGGAATGAGTCCTCAGAAAATGATCAAGTTAAAGGGGTTGTCCCGCGCCGAAACGGGTTTTTTTTTTTTTCAACCCCCCCCCCGTTCGGCGCGAGACAACCCCGATGCAGGGAGGTAAAGAAAGCTCACCGGAGCGCTTACCTGAATCCCCGCGCTCCGGTGACTTCTCTACTCACCGCTGAAGATGGCCTCTTCCTCCGTGGACCGCAGCTCTTCTGTGCGGTCCACTGCCGATTCCAGCCTCCTGATTGGCTGGAATCGGCACGTGACGGGGCGGAGCTACACGGAGCTACACGGAGCCCCATAGAAGACTGCAGAAGACCCGGACTGCGCAAGCGCGGCTAATTTGGCCATCGGAGGGCGAAAATTAGTCGGCACCATGGAGACGAGGACGCCAGCAACGGAGCAGGTAAGTATAAAACTTTTTATAACTTCTGCATGGCTCATAATTAATGCACAATGTACATTACAAAGTGCATTATTATGGCCATGCAGAAGTGTACAGACCCACTTGCTGCCTCGGGACATCTCCTTTAAATTAAGTTTCAATTTAAAGTTTGTTTTTTTTCCCCTTTGAGGATTTTTTTTGGGTTTTCCATGTCACTATATTATATATAATATATCTCTATATATCTATCTTACAGTTTTCACTAAGCCTCATAATATTCGGGCACTAAAACAGGATGCCAGTAGAAATGCTTCAATCATAGGACAAAGTGTGCTTCTGTACTAGGACCCTTTGCGGTAAGTCACATGACAATGACAACAGGTCTGACACCACTCACATCGCGTGGCGTGGCATTCAACAGTGCCCACTCTTAGAAGGACTGCTCCATCTCCTCCCCTACCCGCACATCATGCTCTGAACTTGCTTCCCTCAGGTCAGTGTCCTCCTCAGCTCATGCCCTCTGCAGCCTTGTAGGGTCACTTGGTGACACTGTAGTTGGTGGCGGGTTGCTTCTCCTACCTCTTGCTGGTGTAAGGTAATGAAAATTTAAAGCTGTGGCTGAAAGGTGGGCGGCGTGGGAGATAATGAGGGCTTCAACTCTACAGCAGCGTCTCCTCTTTCCTCCCCCTGCAACATTGGCCCGCTTTACTCTTCCACTGCAGTAGCGGTCTTCTCTAGTCACCCACAGTCTCCTCTCTCTCCCTACCCCCTCTTCTATACCAATATACCAATATCACCTCTATCTACCCCTCTCTTGAAATAGAACACCATATATCGCCGCCTTACAGATCTGCCTCCTCGGTATACCCTTATCCTACAGTTCTGGCCCCGCGTATCACTCATTCTCCTGCAGTATTGTCCACTTTATCTACTCCTCTTCCCTGCTGCCTCATCTCTCTCCCTCTAACCATTTATTCCTCTCCTTAAAGTTGGGCTCACATGAACAGGTCGGACTCAACACGCAGATTTTTGCAGCAGAAGACCCACGATACATCCCAGAAAATTGCGAATGTTCTCTATCTATTGTTTTGAGTGATTCCGCTGCCCGTATGCAGTGTACATTGCGTATGGACAGAGATTCCCTTGCACCCACAGACCTCAATGGGGACCATCCACGCTAAAATAGAGCATGCAGCGACTTTTCTTCTGCTCTCGGAATCTGCAATTCATACCCACGAGTATGAATGAAAAATTTAAAATACATACCTTTCAATGCCCGCGGACAGAAATCACAGAAGCCGCAATTCAAATCTATTCGTGTGAGCCTAGGCTTATCGAAACCTAACTTTTTTTTTTTTTTTAAACTTCAGTCAATGGAAAATGTATGGAAACATAACGCTGTATGTTTCCATATGGATAACATTTAGAATTTTTGTGATCAAATACCTTAAAAGAGAATAAACCGTGTTGCACTTTGTAAACTTTTTCTTAAACTTTCAGTGAAAAACCTATACCCATTTCATATCAAAAATGGATTAAAACTAAGCAAAAAAAAAAAAAAAAGAAGAAGTTTACTGTGCATAAGATTTAAAACTGTAAAAGCATGCTTCAACATGCATGTGAAGCATACGTGAAAGTGCCAGTGTGAACGGGTCCCAAGGCTGAGAGGGGATGGAGGGTAAGAGCCGAGAGGAGGGTGCCGTTGGACCTTCGTCAGAAGTAGCAGAACCATCCGCTATCTAAAAGCAGTGATCACAACTTTAAAAAACAAAAAGAAAATCGAAGAAAAATATATTGAAACTGCTAGATATTCTCCAACGTGGACTTGGAAACAGCACTTTGAATTTTAGAAGATAATGGTCTCAAAATAAAAGGAAAAGTAGAAAGATTGTGGGATGTGTGTGGCGGAGTTCTATGATGCGAGTGTCAGTCATCAGCAGAAACTTACCTTTCAGAAAGGATTTCACTATGGAAACAACTTTTCCTGCTTGCTTGGATGTCACATAAAAGAGATCCAATCCGAGTATCATGCTCTACCTTGTCTCTATGTCACGGAACAGATGCCCAGGAGGAACACCGAACAAAGTATTTGTTTAAAAGAATTAGAAGCTGTGTGAGCCGCCAGAAGCTCCAATTATAGAAGCAGATGTCTTGTTTTATTGAATAAATTCTGTGGAGAGAAATATTAGCATAATTCTCCTTAAATGTGTAGAAATCACTTTCTCCAAATTGCTCCCCGATGACCATTTGAATTAGATTAGTATTTGCTTTCTTTGCTGTTAAAAATTTTGTTTTGCTGCTACATTTTTTTTTTTCTTGCAAATGACACGGAAACGGCAAATCTTCGCTGATTAATGGTGAAAGCTACTGGAAACGTGATGTGAGAAGTGAAGGAAATAAAGGAAATGAAAAATGAAGCAGAAACACAAGTCGAATAGGAAATGTTGGGACTTGAAATGTCATCAAGTCATTTCTCAGCAACGAGCAGCAGGTTAGAAGGCTCGGACTTGAGCAAATCTTTAAAATACATTAAAAGTGAAACTCCACTGAAAGGGCCTTTTACAAGCCCCGATTATCAGACACAAACATTCGTCCAAAAATTCTTTTGCCTCACCATTGGGCCATGTAAATGTGTCACTTTTTGTCCATTGGCTGATCATCCCTTTTATGTGAGCACAAAAACAATCGCCAATCGGCTGCTGTTGACAAATCCTAGTTGGGTATTATTGTATCTTGTCACCACCAGGAAGCAAGGGGTTTGACAGGGCTTGGATAGAGGAACGCCCCTGTCACACCCCTAGCTCCCAATTGGCGACATTTCAAAGGTCCTTGAAGGTCCAAGCTGCAGTATATGTACTGCTTTTTGGCTGGCCAGGAAAGTTAGTTTTGCTATTAGGTGTAAATGCAGAAGCCTTTACACCTAATAATGTAAGGTGAATAGTAAAACAAACCCCTACCCTAACCCTCCTGTGCAGGCAAAACGCCGCACCGGCGCTCCGTTTATTTCTCCACCACTGCATTAGCTACGGCACTGGCGCTCAGCAGCGCTGACATGGACCGCCAGCTCTGTCTGCAGGATTCCCCCCCCCCCCCACTGCATCAGGTGGGCAGTCAGCAGCGTTGAAATGTGCACACCGCAGGGTCTGTGTGCCGCCTTCTCCAGCAATGCATGAGGCGCCGCACTGCCACTCAGCAGTGCTCACATGCGTCAGACGGGCCAGTGGCGCTGTGCACCGCCCCATTTGCCCACGGCGGCATCACAGGCCTGCCTTCTCCACCACAGCGCGCGGAGACGGATGGCCGACAGCGGGCCAGGAGGTCTCACACTACTGCCACCCAGGACCCTCACAGCGTGCTTGCTAAAGGGGACCGCAGGTGCCAGACTACTGGGCCCTGGGACACTAACAGCAGGGCCACTAGGGGGACATTGTAAGGGGAGATGGGCACCCACTGTGACAGCAGCGGTGCTGGTTGGGTACCGCTGGCAACAGTCACAATGCCAATGCAGATGTCATCGGAACATCACAACAGGACACCGCAGTTCTGAGGGCCAGGACCTGTGAGCCTGAGGAATGGGGCAGCCAATCATGAAGAGGGGGCGTCACCGGTGTGTCAAGACTCCACAATCTTGTCTCCACCACTACTTCCTGGTGGTGACAAGATACAATAATATCCCCTAGTTGTATGGGGACGATCATTAACATTTATTCATCCCCATAAAGCCAATCATCTAACAAGCGTTGGCCAACATTCTCATAGTCAGCGCTTCTTATCATAGGCAGATGATCGGCACAGGGTAAAAGGACCCTTCACATATTATGCATTAGCGAATTTCTTTATAAGCAATGCCATAAATATAATGATTTGAATTATGCTTTAATTGAAAGCGCCCTCTTTGCAAGATAGAATTATCTAATTAAAACCCGATCCCCAACAAATAATGTGCTCGGAATATGGTTGCTCTTTATGGCAGCCTACATTCTGGCAGGGAAATTCCCATCAGCGCATACAAGCCGTCAAACTACAACTGCAAGGCAATAGCAGAAGATTTGAGCCAACCCTACAAGAAAAGCTGTTTACAGAGTTAAACTGTTTTCGTGAGGCAGCTCCCCAGCAGTGTGTTGATAACTGAGGGTTTCCCTGCTGCACAAGGGATAAGTTGTAATAGATGATAGAGACTACTTGTCATCCACATTTCAATGGGTAGCGTATATATCATATTGCCAACCATGTAATACATGGGCATGTCTGCTTAGACTGATAGATGGTCTACACAACAGCTCCCAACTCTGCATAAGAGTCCTTCTGTACAGAGCAATGCACTCCCGATGACCAACGCCAATCAATGAGATCATCACTCATCTGCTTAGACTTCACACATGCCAATTCAGACTCTACTAGTGAACGGATGAACGATCATTCATAGGATTGTTCCATTCTCAGAGTATCATGAATGTCTGGAGCACATCTTCAAATTTTATATGGGGGAATTTGCTTCCGCCAATGAAAATTTTTTGCACCGCATAAAAGATGTGATCACACAACAAATGAGCATTCGGGTGATTGGAGGCAAATTTAGATGGCGGGAGCCAATATAAAAAATAAACTATAGGTCTTCAAATGTGTGACTTGTATCATCAGGAAATTATCTATTGTATAAATGAAACTTGCGTTAAACATATTCTTTAACAATTTTTGGTGGTTTTTTCTAAATTTTCAATTTAGATTTATTATTCTAAAATCCTGCCGTTCTCACACTAACCACTAGGGGGGGCTTTCACATGGAACGATTTATTGTTCAAAAAAATTGCTGGATCGTTCGGATTTGAACGTTATCGTTCAGTGTACAAATGGCCATTGATCGAATAATGAACAAACGATTCCTTTTGCCTATCGTTCATTTCAGGCAAGCATGAAAATCATTGTTGGCTCGTTCACTGATCGTTCGGTTTAAATACTGATCGTTCCGTCGTTCTCATTCAATAGTACAGTGGACTGAACAATCCTGGGGGGGAAAAAAAAAAATTCTGTGTTTAAACTGAACACCGGAGCGAACTGACGTTTGCTCACTCGACCGATTTCTCGCTCCATCTTAACCCTTTCCAATCCACTGTCTGACCGCTGAAGACATTATGATTTAAGGCTGTACAGCGCCGATGTTGGATGACATCCATCGGGGGTTCTCTTACTGTATATTGCCAGCCTCTCTGCTGTTGGAGCTTATCCAACGTGTCACCTCATGCAGTACTGGCTTTAACCAGCAGATGGCGCTGTTGTATAACGGCAGAAAAAGAGTAAGCCCCCTAGGAAAACCAGGATACAAATTGGATTGGAAAGAGTTAAAGCACACTTAGCCTAATATTAGTCTGAAACTTCCTGTTCTATAAAGAAAACTTTTCAGAAGTCCTCTCATTATCACAGGCATCATAAAGTAACACTGGGTCCACAATTTACAATAATGGATAGTCACAGCTGGTTTACTCCCATTCCCTGCACAATGACCTCTGGACATGTCATGGACAACGCCTAGAACAGTCTCCCATAGAAGTAAATTGGTTCACTTTGTCCATTCCATGTATGGCTAATGATTGCTGCTGGAAAGCATATCTCTAAATGTAATTAACTGCAGCTCAGGCAAGATGGCGCCCCCATAGTCCTGTAGAAACAATAGGATTAAAAAGAAAAAAAAAAAAAAAAAAATTCTACAATCCGAACATAAAAACAGATTAGAAAAACGGAATGTGTTTCACAATCTGGTTTTAATTAGTTTAGATTAAAAAAAAAAAAGAAGTATCTAAAAAGGTGATGCATTCCCATTAGGTGACTTTAAATTTAGGGTTTATGGAAAGGAGTTATATTAATTTACTCTTTAGGCCTCATGTCCACATGCAAATTCGGATTTAAAATCTGCAGCGTTTTTCCTGCACGCGGATCCGGGCCCCATAGGGATGCATTAGACACCCGCAGGTAGTTAAATACCTGCAGATGGCATTTTTTCCCTGCAGGCGCGGGTCCCCCGTGCAGGAAAAAATCTGGACATGCTCCATTCAGGCGCGGGTCTCCCGCAGGGACGGCTCCCGCAGGCTTCTACTGAAGCCCATGGAAGCCGTCCGGATGCGCGGGAGACCCGCGCCTGAATTAAACTCACCTACTTCGGACGGTGCGGGTCTTCCCTTCTTCGCGGCTTGATCTTCTCTCCGTCGTGGCCGGATCTTCTTTCTTCGGGCTGGTGGATGTGCCCGGCACATGCGCTCGGCACGCAGCCGGCGTGCCGAGCACATCCGCCGGGCTGAAGAATGAAGATCCGGCGCGACGGAGAGAAGATCAAGCCGCGAAGAAGGGAAGATCCGGAGCGTGCGGAGAGGTGAGTAAATTGCTATTTTCAGCCCTCATGTCCGCGGGGCAGGAGGGACCCGCTACGGATTCTCCATGGAGAATCTGTAGCGGGCCTGATTTTCCCCGTGGACATGAGGCCTTAGCGCTTCCATTTTATTTGTATCCTTTAGGCTGGGTTCACACAAGGCAGATTTGATGCGATTTTGCCGTGGATTGCCATTGCCTATCCGCGTTTGCAGTGCAATGCGGCACAAATGAGATTTGCCAAAAAGCTGTTCTCACAGGGCGGATTTTTTCCACATAGCCGCAGTGCGGAAATGCAACTGCGTCGCGGTTTTTAAAGAGGCAGCATGTCCATTCTTCTGTCTTTTCCGCAGCGCTTTTTTGTCCATAGACCTCTATGGACGCAGCAAAATCTGCACCAAAATTACTTTACTTTTATGTAATTCCCATCAATAAAAGGTGCTGAAGACTAGTAATGACCAGTGACTATACGGGGTACATCTTGTGCCATGGGTGCGGTCCTTGAACAGCAGTTTGAGGGTGCATATTGTTGAGCAAAATGTGTGCATGCTGCATAATTCAAAGCCCAGATTCTGGATCTCAACGAGCAACTTGCAACACTGGGAACCACGGCGAACATAGAATGGAGTTGGCTGTTCACCATTCGTGGGGTTGGATGGAAGCATGGAGGGAAAGAAAAATGAGGCAGCCAGCTGGGTGACAGGAGAGGCAATGTAGAGATACGAGTGATTGGGAAGCTAGTCCTGATCTGGCAGACCTCAACAAGTTTGCCAAGTTGTTGGATGATGGCTATGTCAGTTTAGGGTTAGAAGGTTTTCGGGCACAAAGATATTGATGACCCATCCTCAGGATAAGTCATCAATATCAGATTAGTGGAGGTCCGCCTCTCAGGAGACCCGTCAAACAGCTGATGGAAGAGGCAGGTCTTCGGTTGAGCAGCGAGACCTCCTCTGAGGCCTGTAATATGTAGATCAGTCACGTGGCCTGATACCACTGGCACTGTGGCGAGTATATTTCTTTTATATAGTTTTGGACATTGGGTGCCCAAAATTATCTAAAAGAAATAACTCGGAAACCCTCTTTAAGTGTTAAATTAATAAATATCCCCCTGCAATTTTATCTCAGAAGTCAACATTTTACTTAATTTATTATACATGATCTTTAAAGTTTTTATTTATGCTTTTGCAATAAATTTTCAAAAATTAACAAAAAGTTGCACCTCTTTTTTTTCCCCCCCTTCCCCCGACACGTATTTTGACACTAATGTCATGTGCTGTCACAAGTATTACAGCTAAAGAAACCAAGAGAAAATCTCATAACATGAATCCCTGTATTTTAGGGATAAACATTCTCATTCTAAGCAAAAATGGGAATATCATCTACAGGGTAGGCAACATTTACATGTTACATCGATGTTAGCCAAGGTTTTAGGATGAAATGAGGTTATGTTGCATTTTATACAATTTTCCCCTTTGGAGGATATATATAATTTCCATTTCTAACTCGGCTTGGGAGGAGACAGCTTGATGTCTTCTATTACTGCGCTTGGAGAAAATAGCAAATTCACACATATATAAACTGTTGAATTACGTAGGACATTATACATAAGTACTATGCAGTTTAGAGGGGATCCCATTAGCTGTGGAGCAGTAAGTCCACGAGTCTCTCCTCTTCCTCCTTTTTTCTCTCCATAGACTACTATGAGCAGCATGGGTTATCACTCTCCTCCACTTGTGGTTATTCATTTTGTCATCTGTTACTAGAGATGGCCGTCATTTGACAACAGGCAGTGGACAGTAAATTAGAAGAAAGGGAGACTCCTAGGGTACTGTTGTATCTTGTTACCACTGGAAACTAGGGGTTTGACAGGGCTTGCATGGAGGAACACCCCTGTAACGCCCCTAGCTCTCGATTGGCTGAATTGTTGAAGGTCCTAGCAACGTTTGTAGAGATTTTTGGCTGGGCTGCAGGCTTAGGGCGCCCACCCACTGGCGTTTTTTTTCACTGCGAAATTCGCAGGTTTTTTTTTCTGCAGGGGGTCTATGGGACTTGTAATGTAAAAATCGCGATTTACCGCGATATCGCGATTTTGCGCGATCGCGATTTTAGCTTTGCATGTCCCATAGCCCAAAGACCCCTGCAGAAAAAAAAAACGCTGCGAATTTCGCAGTAAAAAAAACGCTAGTGGGTGGGCACCCTTAGGGCGCCCACCCACTGGCGTTTTCTTTCCCTGCGAAATTCGCAGCATTTTTTTCTCTGCAGGGGTCTATGGGACTTGTAATGTTAAAATCGCGATCGCGCAAAATCACAATTTACCGCGAAATCGCGATTTTGCGCGATCGCGATTTTAACATTACAAGTCCCATAGACCCCTGCAGAGAAAAAAATGCTGCGAATTTCGCAGGGAAAAAAAACGCCAGTGGGTGGGCGCCCTTAGGGTTAGTTTTGCTGCGATTAGCATTACATGCTTCCAGGTTACAGGTGTAACATGGAAGCATGTAAAACTAATAATGTAAGCCTAACAGGAAAATAAACACTAACCCTCCAGGGCAGGCAAAAATCAATACAGTCTGATTGCTTTGCCTGTCCCTGTTGCCCTGTCGGCTCTAAAGTGTCGTGCACACAAATCGGTGCCCCACCACTAGCAAAACTGTTGTCCTCCCCCCGGCCCACACCACTGCGGCCAACACTATCATGCCCCATGCTTTAGCAGCGCTCAGTGCAGTGGATGAGGCCCTTCGAACGCTCTCTGCACTTTCAGGGGATGCGGCCGCTGACAGCTACTCCGCTCCCCTGCCTCCTCTCACTTCAGCAGCTGGCACCGGTGCCGCTGCTGAGAGGCAGTTAGGGAGCGTAGTAGTCTTAAGCGGCCTCATCTCGCTGCTACAGCAAGGAGGAGAACAGTGTGGCCGCCAACGGTCTGATCTCAGGGAGCCCGGTGGCAGGGTGGGCGACGGGACAGAGCTGAGGATTTAGCCAATCAGGAGCTAGGGGCGTGACAAGGGCATTTCTCCATGCACGCCTTGTGAAACCCCTAGCTTCCGGTGGTGACAAGGTACAATAGTACCAACTCTTAGTACCCAGCATTTTACAGAGTGCTTTCTGGCATAAAAACATCATTTTAAGGTAAATAAAGTGATGTGCAGTTTTGCAGGTTATCCCACTGGCTAGGACATAAACATAAGTCGGCTACATACAGTTTATAGTTAACACATTATACAAGGTTCCAGGCCAGACCCAGTAATATGTACTTCTGTTGCAATTTTGTTAGAATGCCTTTTACTCTACCATATGCTAAGAGCCCTTGGCAGACTGTAATTACAAATGAAAAGATTT
This sequence comes from Eleutherodactylus coqui, assembly GCF_035609145.1. Taxonomy (NCBI): domain Eukaryota; kingdom Metazoa; phylum Chordata; class Amphibia; order Anura; family Eleutherodactylidae; genus Eleutherodactylus; species Eleutherodactylus coqui. The sequence continues at coordinate 212,913,962 of NC_089843.1, forward strand.
ATTAGACCTGTAGGTGGTCAGTATAACGAAGTAATTGTTATTCTGCGTTATAAAGCTAAAGGTATTTACCCCGTATGCCCATACTTAGCCTAGTGCTCCTACGAAGGAAATGAAAAATTGGTGAAATTTTCCACTGGGGTTTTACGACCAATTGCAAATACCAGCTTGATGCTCACAGCTGATACCACCCCCCTAGGCAGAAACAAAGTGCTCAAACAAGCTTGGTGTGTACATACAGAACTTCCGATCTTCCTAGTAATTTAGTCCGCAGACAACTGTTCTGCTTCTCTAGCATGGCATTTATTCACACCCCAATATTTAAAAGTCAATTTGAGAGATAAAAGCTGTTGTAATTCAATCCCCTGCATTCTTCTCTGACCAGATGTGGCCACTTCATAACTTACACTTCAGTCCTGTCGTACCACAGTGACAACCAGCACACAACTGGCATTCAATGTTATACACTTCATTGACTACTTCTGGGCATTTTGTTTCATACATTAGCAATCATGTGACTTAATGCGCTTCTATTGACTGGAATCGTCACACCAAAAAAAAAAGTTTATATATCCCCCAATCTTAAAGAAGTTGTCTCATCAGGCACCACTGACAAAAAGCCGATTTTCCATTACATATCAGCCTATTCCAATGAATGGCCTACTTGCAATACAAAAATGGCCTAATTCCATTAGAATAAGCAGTTTACACTTTTTTTTTTTTTATAAAAGGATTTTGTATTTTAAGCATTAACCCTTTCCAGTCCAATGTCGGGCCTGCCCCGACATCATCATTTTCCTCCACAGCTCCGATGTCGGGGCAGGCCCGACACTGCAGTGCAGGAGTGGATCTGCACCCGATCGTCAGGCACATCGGGTGCAGATGCACTCCTTTACTGGTCGTCATCGAGGACCCCCGAGGAGAAGGCAGAAAGGGTTTTTAACCCTTTCTGCCCACTCCTTTACACATTACAGAGCGCTCAATTAGCGCTATGTAATGCATAGATTCCGGCCGGCGATCATGTGACCGCCGGTGTTACCTGACCCCCGGCGGTCACATGAACGCCGAGCCGGGAGCCTGCACCGTGCAAGGACCTGCTTACCTGACTGGCGTTTTGTGCATTCTCCTTCTGTCTCCCGACCCGGCGATCATGTGACCGCCAGGTGTCACCTGACCCCAGCGGTCACATGATCGCTGAGCCGGGAGGCAGAAGGAGAATGCACAAGACGCCGGTCAGGTAAGCAGGTCCCTCCCTGCACCCTCCTGAACTCTGTCAGATCAGGAGGGTGCAGAGAAAATGTATTTTTTCTCACCCATTCTCCAGCTCTAATTTATTTGGAGCTGGGGAGAATGGGTGAGAAAAAATAAATGGATTGGAAAGGGTTAACAGAACAATACATGTAACCAAAATAACAACTGAAGTAGTGCTAACGCAAAGCATTGAGAGCCATCCATAATCAAATATGGACGGTTTAATATCTGCATCGGAATCCTCGGCCAGCGGTTCCATCACCGATCCGGCTCAACATACCAAAACAAAAAGCCGCGGCATGCAGCCCTCTTTCTTCCGTTCAAAGAACGGGCAGTTGGGTGGAAAGCAAAAAGACCCCATTATAGTTAATGGGGTCCATCCAGCACTGTTCGGTTCCATCTACAAACTAAATGAAGGGAGCCACCTATATAAATGGCCACCTCTGGACTCCTATACTTCTTTCTGGAGTATCACACAGGGTCAATTGATCCCATTCCAAAGATGACTACATAATGCACTACTAGAACTTGGGCTATTACTAGAGATTGCTGTCAATGATTGATCTATACACATTTTAGAGCATACTGGCTGTTACAGTTGTTCAAAATGGCCGTGTGTTCACTGACACGGCATGAAGGATGAATGATCTTCCACTGGACAAGGGATCTTCAACGGTGGACACATTCTTTCATGGAAGATCATTCATGTAACAGTCAACTACACCGCATGCACTCGAATACTAGTGGCTATTGGACAAATAATTGACAAATAATTGACTTCTTTCCCAAAGATTACGGTCTATCATCAGTTGGCAAATACAAAATGTTTGTAGTTAAATTTCACCCAATATTTTGGTTAAAAAAAATCCATTTTGATCAATTTTAGTTGGAAGTGTATGGTCTTTACGGATTATCATGTCAGTATGCTGCATCACGCAGCCTTGGTTTTCATGTCTGGCACTGATATGGACTGACAAACCACAAACAGTTGTACACAAGGAGGTACATCGCTTAGCAGTTAGCTGCTGTAGCCACATGTCTGTCTGAGCTTCTCTCCCTCCTCCTGCCCCTTAGCTCCCCACAGACATCTATGGGCAGCATAGGTCATTACCCTTCTTCACTCCATCCTCTCTCTTACCATCTCAGTTACTACGGTACAGACAGGCATCTCTTGAGGACAGTAAGAAGGAAGGGCTTTCCCAGGTGTTCGGCACGCAAACATCATTTTATGTGAACTGATTTGTCTTCACTGTGGTGATAAAATCGCGCGATGTGAGAGTGAGTAAAGACGCAGAATTATGAAACCCATGCTTTTCAATGGTTTCCTTCACATTTGCAATGTTTTCACTCGCATGTGATGATGCGGAAGAAAAAAAAATAAAAAAATTTTCTGCATTTTTTATCTCCCATGCTTCCCTATGAAGCCTCCTTTCTAGCGCATCGCAAAGTAGGAACTTGCAATTTTCATAGGGTGCGTTTTTACCATCAGAAAGTCCTATTCAGTTTCGCGTAAAAAAGAAAAGCCGGAAAATCGTGTGGAAAAAAAAAACACGCAAGAAAATCACAAGCGGGAGTGATGTTTTTGCAAGAAAAAGCAGAGCCAACGCTCAAAAATCATGGGGAAAAAGTCACAATTTTGCCATGATTTTCATGCGCCGATATTGTGATTGCCAGTGTGAACGAGCCCTTAAAGTGCACTGACCACTTAAAACCCTTTTACGGGTTATTCTGCCAATTTACTCACAATTTACGGGTTACTCTGCCAATAAACATTTGAAAAATCAATTCCGGGGGTATTCCAAATGATCTTCCCGATTTGAAACACTCATAACGGTTTAATGGCACTCGGTTACATGCATACTCTAGCAAAAAGAACCTCGCCTTGCTTTCATCATCCGGTTTCAGGGCCTGTAACAGCAGCAATCAGTAAGGATAACATTCCAAACATTTGCGCAGGATCTTCCGCACACTTGGCTATGGGGCATCCAATTCTCTACTTGCTCAGAGGGTGGATTTCTGCGGACTATGCGTGAAGCTTGCCGGACGGGCTCCATTGTTTCCACGCTCACTGGTGGACAGCCACATGACTTTCGCTTACAGATGCAACCTTTTCCCATAAAATCATAGTACAGCTCACGAATTCTGCGCCCGCTGGGTGGTTCTTCACCAAACTGTTTGAAAACGATGTTGCACACTAAAAACAGACTGGTAGCTGTGAAAAATCAAGGACCCAAATTGCTCTCCTGTCTTCGTTGGCAGCTATTCATCTCATGTCCTCCTAGCCACGATGGCAGCAAAATAAAGCTTTTTGGGCGTTTTAGTAAAACAGTTTTACAATAAAACGGTCCTTGTTGTCCACAGCAGCCAATCACAGCGCAGCTTTCAATTTAGCTCAGTACCTTGAGGAATGAAAGCTGCACTGTGATTGCTTGGAGGCAACAAGGACCGTCTTACTGTTCAGTTCTACTAAAAACGTACATTTTTGCGTTTATTCCCATTGACCTCAAAATTTATGTATTTGAGTGTCATTAAAAGGACCGTTAAGAGGGTTTCAAATCGGGGAGATCATTTGTAGTAACCCTGTATGAACAACCCCGCTGGGTCTGACGACGGCCATGAAGAAAATGCCCTTGGTTTCTTTGCAACTTTTTATTTGCTCTGAAAATGGAAACCAGTACATTCATCTAGAATCCCACCAAAATACGGTATATTAACCGTCAGATGGCAAAGAGCTGAAACTGAACTGCACAGTCAAAAAAGGTGAAGAGAAATATTTATGCGATTCAGGTTTCATTTCCCACGATTGTAATATGAAAAGTTAAAAAGGTCCTAAAACTTGGTTTTTCACAGAGAATTATTGATGAGGTTATCTAGAGAGGCGCTGCATCATTCCTGAGGATCGGAGATCCATAAACGATTTCAGCAACATTTCCGAGCCGTCTTCATCAGGATCATTCATGGTTAAGAATAACAAGATCATCTTCAGAAAGTTACTGCGTATCTCCTCCACCTGGAATATCTGCCCGATAGCACGACTCGCAGCGCTGCCAATTACTTTTTATGATAATGTACGTCATTAGCAATATATAGGCTTTATGCTGTGCATAAAAATTGGGTAATTCACAACTTATACTTCGTACTGAGCAATAAGAAACTGACAAAAAAAGTTTTACTACTACAACATGGCCGTTCCTTAACACACATCCCCCCTGCTATTCCTTACCCCCCCCCTGCTGTTCCTTACCCTCCCCCCTCCCCCTGCTGTTCCTTATCCTACCCTCCTACCCCCCCCCCCCCCTTAGTTCTTTTCTGGGAGACACCCCACCCCCACCCCCGGCGTGGGCCCTCCTAGTCCCGTTTTCTTGTTTGTTAACCATATAAGGAGTAATATCAATCACTTATGGTAATTCTGTATAGTGAAGTGATGATTCCAAGCTGTGATTGGAAATAATCTTTGGATTGATGCAATTTACTGTGATACTGTAAATTTTGAGAAAAGTTTAATAAAATTGATAAAAAGTTTTACTATTGGTAGAATAAATGAAATTCACCAAAAATACACAGGTGGAGAATATGCTGCATCCTCAAAACCAACATGAAAAGACCTAATCTAATAAATCACAGCAAAGTAGGGGGGGGGGGGGGATAAATAAAATGTTTTGGAACCTAGAAGCAGTAAAAGTGACAATAGAAATACATTGACATGCCAAAAGTCATGGGACAGCAGTATGTAAATGGATTATGAAATGGCGTTCTCAGGGTTATCTTCTGAGTGAGGTTGAAAACTGGTCAGCGTGCTCATGGCAATGCAATGTGAATTACCAGAGTTCCAACAAGACATGATAGTGGATGCCAGACGGATATTTGATTTCCAAAGTTTCATGGGCATTTAACATTACTTGATCCAGAGTGTCACATGTGTGTCGGCAATACATCATTGAAGGCATCAACACTCTCAGTGGACAGCAAATTCTGGTAGAAAATCACATCCGAAATTCAATGCAGGAGGCCCCACATACATCTCAGTGGTCTGTGCAGTGTTCTTTAGCTTTCATGGGACATGAAGTTGTTAACTGGACCCTAAAGGATGGGTAACATGTGCTGTGGTCTGATGAGTCCCGATACTATTGGTTTCGGGCAGACGGTAGGGTTAGTGTGTGGCACAGACTCTATGAAGCTATGGACCCCAGTTGTCAACAAAGCCCTGTGCATCCTGGTAGTTTCATACTGGTGTGGGGTCTGTTCTCATGGAATTGGTTGGATCTATTGGTCTGCCTGAACAGGTCATTGACTGGTGCCTGCAGGATTTCACTACTTGGTGACTACTCACAGCCCCAAATGGACATCTGGTACCCCAGCAATGATGGAATATTCCATTAGGATGATGCACTGTGCCATCAGGTCCAAGTTGTCCAGAATTGGTCTGAGGAACATTCTGACTTGCACGTTTTCCCAACATGAGCTGAATCGAGCATTTATGAGATGTGGTGGAGAGGTTCATTTGCACGAGAGATCCTGCACTTACAAATACCTCAGAGGTGTGGGTCGCTATCCAAAAAGGTATGGCTTAACATCCCTCCAGATGTCTTCCGTCCACTTGTGGAATGGATGCCACAGCGAGTTGCTGCATTTGCTGGGCTACAGGGGTTCCTACATATTCGATCCTGTCCTGTGATTTCTGGCATGTCAGTGTATTCCTTTGTATGAAAATGTGATACTTAATATATAGGAATGTAGTTTGTCTTACATAGACTACTCTAACACAACTCTTTGTGGTTGACCTTATAAATCTATTTTTTATTTTCATCAATGATGCCTGAATGCAGTCATCATCAATTAGCACCATTTTACTAAAGTTCAAAAGTGGACTGGGGTAAAGCCAAGAAGCCTAGAAGACTTGTATTTCAGCCTATTTGGGTGGTGTTCATAAATTTCTACACTAATAAAAAGTTAGATTCTCACCAGGAATGACCAAACTGGCACCTTAAAAGGGCATTCCAGTATAGTTACCTCATAACCATATGATGGGGACTGCCAGCTGCTGAGTGGGGAGCCCGACCACTGGGACCTCCACCAATAACCAGAAGTGGGATCCTGTTCCACCCCCCCCCCCCACCCCGAGATACAGGCAAAATGAATGGAGAGGCAACGCAAATGGGAGCACCCAAAATAGCCACCATATTTCTTTATACAGTTCCTGCATAGTTGTCCTTACAGCAAGTTATTGAGATATGTGCATTAATAGCAAGGTATTACGTATCCAACAAGCATACAAATAAATGATGACCGTATACAATGAGCTAAAGAAGGTCCGGTTACTACATTTTTCAGTATCTACAGATCTAAATGCAAATTTAATCCTTTGTTGTTGTTGTTCTTAGTAGTTGAGTCATTTACGACCTTCGGCGCCCCCTAAAGGCGAGCTCCCTCTATGTTTTTCGGCTTTGCACTGCTTCTTTCATTTGTGTGATATCCATGTCAGTATGAGCTCTGACACTATCAGCCATCGTGTCCTTTGGTGGCCGGGTCTTCTTCTGCCACTGATCTGTCCAAGCATTATAGATTTTTCTAGCGACTCTGCTCACATTATATGGCCAAAATACGTGCGTCTGAGGCCGATCATCTTGCTCTCCACCGATAGATCGGGTCTCATGGCAATTTTCAGTTTTTCATTTTTATTTCATCCATACCTTTCAATATCCAGAACTTTATTTTTCTTTCGACAGAGTTCTAGGAGAGCTTTTTTTTTGTGAGAAGAGTTGTATTGTTAGTGGTACCATTTAATATACCATTGAATGTACTACAAAAGGTTAAACATTTTAGTGGGGTGAAATGGGGGTGGGAAAAATCCCAATTGAGACAACTTTTGAGGGGTTGTAAGGTAGGACAATACCATTAAGGCCTCCTGTCCACGGGCGATATGTCACTGCTTAATCAACGGCAATAATCCAGCCATGGAACCATAGAGATTCTCCGGTCATGGAATTCAAATCGCGGCATGCTGCGATTAGCTGCGATTCTCCGCGGTGAGCCTATCAATCAGATAGGTCTCCACGGTGAGCCTGTCATTTCTCCCCCCTGCTCACCCGCAGCGGAATATCGGTAGGGATACTCCGCCTCGCCAGTGGCGGGCAGCCTAAGGCTTATTAAAACGGAAAAAAAAAAAAAGTTAATCTTCATTTTCTAATCTTTTTTTTATTTCTTCTTTAAAAAAAAAAAAAAAAAAAATTGACTTCATTTTACATTTTTTGAAGTCTTCTTAGCTGACTTGCAATCATGTGATCGCTTCTACAATGTTAACCCCTTATCCCACGTAAATGTACGTCCTGGCTGCGGGATACTTACAGTAACAGGAAGTACACTTACGTTCTGGGGATAGCGTAAGATCAGAAGAGATCACCAATAGCCGGCCTCCCGCTGCAACAGCAGGGGTGCATCAGGGCAGCGACGCCCGCTGTTAACCCTGTTCCCTGCCGCGATCTTTTTGTAAAGGGTTCACAGAGGGAGCACGCTCCCTTTGTGACATCACTGGATTCTCGCAACATAATCGCGGAGAGCCCGATGGGTTGCCATGGACTTTTTGTGCTTTTTCCCATATTAGCTTTTTTTTTTTAAATTAAGAATCCCACATATTTGGTATTGTCTTATCCGTAACGATACGTACAACAAATTGAACATGCTTTTTGTCTTGCATAGAAAAAAAGGGTAAAGAAAATTAAAAAACAGAGGCAAAAATGAATATTTTTTTCATTTTGCCTCCCCCCCAAAATAAACGCAATAAAAGTGATCAAATCAGCTGTATGTACCACAAAATGGTACCAATAAAAACTATAGCTAGTCCCGCAAATAATAAGCTCTCACAGAGCTCAGTCCATGGAAAAAATAAATAAATAAAGAGATTTATAGGACTTTGAATGGAGCGATTAAAAAGAAAAAAAAAAAAAAAAGAAAAAAAAGGGGTTTTATTGAGAAAAAAAATCTTAAAAAAAGCACACAAAAAAAAAAAAATCGTTTTAATCGTACCGAACCGCAGTAAAAAAAAAATTTTTGTGTCATTTATGCTGCATGATTAACACTGTAAAAAAAATTGATGTGCTTTCTCTCCCTGCCATCATAAAAGAATTAACAAAAGTTTACCAATATAGTCTTATGTACCCAAGAATAACACCAATAAATACTATAGTTCGCCAAACAAAAAACAATCCCCTTATACGGCCGCATCGACTAAAAAATAAAAAAGTTATGGCTTCTGAAAAATGGAGATGAAAATCCGCCAAAAATCAGTGCGCCAGGTCCTTAAGATTAAATACATGGTAGACCTGGGCCTTGAGAAAGCTCCTCCCATGTCAACCATTGGCACTCTGCAAGTGCATCACGGGAAGGCTGATCGTGAGTTGGAATGGGGACGTACCCCTTTCACTGGCAGCTTACTTGCCACAAGTAGGACTGACAGCGCAGGTAAGCTGTCAAACAGCCGCGATCCGAGCTAGCTCCGACAGCAGCAGGTGTCAGCTGTTTCAAATAGCCGACACCCGCCAAGTATTCCATAGGCTCAGCATCAAAGCTTGCTTCATACCCAACCCACATCTCTATGACATACATGTACGTCACAGGGGACAAGCTGTATTTCATCTAAACTGCAAAATGTAACCAATAAACAGAGAAATTGACTTACTGCAAACAAGGAACCCTGGAAGACACAGGCACCTGCGGGACAAAAACAGAACAATTAGAAGGACTGGAAGTCATTTTATAAAGTTAATCTAAAAATCTGACATGGAATTGAAAAGTTATCAGTTTCAGCCACATTACACAGCAGAGATATACGAGTTGCCTTTAATTTTCTGGGATTGATTAATCTTCCCTGGGACAACCGCCTTTTTTCCTACCTTGAGTCCCTGAAAATAGGTCCGACACCGATAGTAAGACCTATCGGGTTTTTGGGGGAGGCTTGAATATAAGGCCTCCCCCGAAAATAGGACCTCTCTCAGGTGCCCCACAAACAAAAATAAATAAATAAAACAGTCACATGGTCCGCGGCGTCCCGATGGTGTCGGCGTGGGTGTCTGTGGCAGCGGTGGTGTCGGCGGCGGCGCCAGCGGGAGCAGCTGCAGTGTTCGGCATCCTCCTCCGTCTCACAGCTGCCTTCTGCTGGCGATGGGGCTTTGAATACCCCGCCTCCAGTAAAGAAAGCGCTGTGATTGGCTAATCGAGCGCCGGCAGCCAATCACAGCCGGCGCCCGATAAGCCAATTACAGCCATTTAGTGAATGACATCACTGAATGGCTGTCATTGGCCCAGCCCATCGATCAGCCAATGACAGTGCTCGCTTTGCTGGAGGCGGGGTATTCAAAGCCCGGTCACCAGCAGAAGGCATCTGTGAGACAAGGACGCCGCACCGCCGCCGGACACCATTGGGAGGCATCGGGACGCCGCAGACCAGGTAAGTGAAAGCCCTCCCCAGCCGAAAATAAGACACTGTGCCCTTTATGATCAGGATAACATACACTGTTTTGTTGTAGTTGAAGATCGTATATAATTTTATGATAGTAGCAAGGATAAACACAAATTTAGGGATCACTTTAGCCATATTATTAGGCTTGAGCTAAATGAGAAATTTATGAATTAGCAAATTTATGAATTTCCGTTTCAGGAATCAGAACCAAACTCGGAACCACAGATTTCAATTTGTCAAATGGTGACACATAAGGTCTCTATCTGACGAGGCCTCCATTCGTTTTGGGGGTTAATATAGCACATACAGCTAGGCTCTGGGCTTCCGATGCAATGCTATAAAAAGACGCAATCCTAAAAAAAGACGTATGCAATGGAATTAGGCCGTTTAGTTAGCGTTATAAAAAGGATTATTAGTGATCACTATAGGGTTTTCTGGGAATTCAGACTTTTTTCCATTGATGATCTTTCATAACGATAGGTCATCAATAGATGATCAGTGGGGATTGCTGCTCAAATCCCTGCCAATCAGCCGATTCACAACACCGCTGTCAGTAGGGTCGGCCCCGGAAGCAGATCATGATGCCCTACTGCAGCGACCTGGTTCGGAACTGCAGGCACAGCGCCTACTGAATTTAAAAAGGAGCTAAGCATATAGTTACAAACCGGGCCACTTGCGGTAGGGTCAACGCATTCTGCTTCCTGGGCTGTCCCTACTGACAATGGTGCCTGGGATCCATGTGGCAGAGCCCCATCGATCATCAATTCAAACAATGTCCGAACTCTCAGGCCTTAAGGCCAATTTACACACAGATAGCTTTCAAAAGATTGAAAGATCAGCGATGGTTTCGCATAAAGTACTAATAGGCACTAATTGCTATTAGTACTTTATTAGTTTCATTTGCATGCAAATGAGCTTCTGGGAGCTGTTACAGAACTCAGCAGGAGGTCTTAGCTCTGTAATTAGCTCCAATGTTCAGCCAGGGGCTCCCCGTGGAGAATTGAGCACCATGGAAAGCAAAGACAGCATGCGGTCCTGCTTATCAGATGTCCTGCTGAACCACGGTTTTCAAGCAGAACTGAAAACAGTCCTTCGGCCCAACAGTGAAAGATCTGCTTTCAGTTCCTTTGTTCTCCGATGGGAAACAAGGCTATCAGCACTACCCGCTGAGAACTCAACGTGCGGTCCTGATAAGACCGCACGCCGATTTTTAGGTTTATCTGCATTTAACGATCAGCTAGCAGTGCACGAAAAGTGCGTGATGGCCACGCGTTTACACGCAACAATTATCGCTCAAACTATTGTTTTTTAGCGTTTTCGGAGCAATCATCACTCCGTGTAAATGGGCCTTTAGACACAATGATTAACGCTCAAAAGACGGCTTTTGAGTGACCTTTGAGCGATAATCGTTGTGTCTAAATGGGCCTTAAGAATGAGCTTTGTCAAGTAATTGTTAAAAAGGTAAGCAAACAACTTCCTTCCTCATTGATTAAATGACAGACAGAGGTCAGAAATAAGCTAGGTAACATTTTTTTATGTAGTTTCATTATACAAGACTGATGAACAAGAAACAGATCTGGTAAGAAATATCTTTAGTAAGGTCAACACTTGACATTATTTTGATCGTTTGCTTCTTCTCAGACCGTTCTGATATGCAAGGCGGGTATAGGGACCCGTAGCAAAAGGCAGGAATGAGTTATCAAGCTAATTCAGACAGCAACTATTTTATTTTAAACAGCAACCAAAGAATACATAGTAGTGCCATGTATGAGATCCTTCTGCAAAGCACAACCTACATAGTGAAGCTAGACAGCAGAAAGCCACCACCATCAATTACCCCACAAAACAGGTCAGTATTTCTGCCCCCGAGGGCATCTCTCAGTTTCTCAGTTTCATCATAGAAGCTATTAGAGCCCTTACAACAGCAAGCATTTGGATTTTTTCAATTCCCCTACAGATGAATGGGACAGTCAAAGAAATTTCCACAACCAAGCTGCCATTTGCGATTAGAACCCAAAGGTACCCATGAATGCGCGGAAGTGATTAATACCATATAAAAATAATAGGTTAACCATTTAATTCAAACTTTTCCATTCTAAAGCTTGTAAAAGGACATTATACCTGTGATATTGCTGCTCTTTGACATGGTAAATAAAGTTTGAAACTTTTAGTATGGATAGCAAGACGTTCCCCCTCAGTATGCACCACTCTATTGGCTTAAAGGGGTTGTCCCGCGCCGAAACGGGTTTTTGTTTTTTTTCAATAGACCCCCCCGTTCGGCGCGAGACAAACCCGATGCAGGGGTTTAAAAAAAAAAACGGATAGTACTTACCCGAATCCCCGCGCTCCGGTGACTTCTTACTTACCTTGCGAAGATGGCCGCCGGGATCTTCACCCTCGGTGGACCGCAGGTCTTCTGTGCGGGCCATTGCGGATTCCAGCCTCCTGATTGGCTGGAATCGGCACACGTGACGGGGTGGAGCTACGAGGAGCAGCTCTCTGGCACGAGCGGCCCCATTCAGAAGGGAGAAGACCGGGCGATTAGACGCTGAAAATTAGACGGCACCATGGAGAAGAGGACGCCAGCAACGGAGCAGGTAAGTGAATAACTTCTGTATGGCTCATAATTAATGCACAATGTACATTACAAAGTGCATTAATATGGCCATACAGAAGTGTATACCCCAACTTTGTTTCGCGGGACAACCCCTTTAAGGCCACAGCCCTTCAAAAGATCAGAACACTTATCTTTCTATCTATGCAGGGTCTATAGGCTTGTATTTTTTAAGGGTATTATTTCATGTCACCCCGAGAAAAAAAAATGGGAATAACAATTTTTCTATCGTAACTACTAGTGGCACAGTCTAACACTTCTTCAAACTTTATGAAACTTTCTAGAACTTACTTGAGCTTTATGGAACTTTTTTTAAAAAATGTATATAAAAAAGACTTTTGAGAAAACAATTTAACTTCCTACTGGTTTATATTCGTTCAGGAGCAATATAGAATGTCACACAAGATAATCTATACTACAGTAAGGCCTCCTTCCCACGAACGGATTTACGCCGCGTAAATTCGCGGCAAAAATCCGCTGCGTTGCCCCCTGCTATTAGGTTCTATTGAACCTAATAGCACAATGCACACGATGCGTAATTCCACCGCGGAATTACGCACCGTGAAATCTCCCGTTCTCACCCACGGCATGCTCTATTTGCCGCGGGTGTACGCGCTGACGGCTTCCATTGCAGTCAATGGAAGCCGTCCGTTCACGCTATCTCCCGCTGCAACCAGCGGAAGATAGCGTGAAAAAAAGCTTCCCCACCTACCGCCGCGCGTCATATGACGCGGGCGGTGCGTCACGTGACGCGGTGGGCGTCACATGATGCGACGGCGGTGGGCGGGGAAGCGTCTTCACGCTATCTTCCGCTGGTAAGTATGGGGTCTCTGGGGGGCGCCGTGACGGGCTTCACTGCGGAATATTTCGCAGCGGAGCCCGTCACGCTCGTGTGAAGCCGGCCTAACAGAAGAACAAGGATATCGGGACCAGTCATCTGATGGGATATCAGCAGTCACATAGAAGAGGAAGCGTTCCTTCAGAAGAATCACCACTAAAAGACAAATACAGAATGCCAATAATTGCAAATTATTGGATGGTACCAATTTCTTGGAACAGAAATCAAAGGAAGAAAGGCGCGAATAACAGAAATATCCGAGGACGTTAAGAAGTTACGGCACATCAAAGTCAATTTTCCACGTGTGTCGGATCACGTAATACAAACAAAGTGCTGAAAAGTTATGATAAACGTGTCCGGAAGGGAAAATAAGATGCCCTGAATGTAGTGTTTGATGTTACAAAAGTTAACGGCCAATGGATATCTAATGAAGACAAACAACTTTACTATCTACAAGTGGAAAGCAAAGGAGAAGTTGGGTACTCAACGGGTCAAGCTGCAAGTGAGAAAATAATTAAAGGGGGTTGTCCCGCGCCGAAACGGTTTTGTTTTTTTTCAATAGCCCCCCCCGTTCGGCGCGAGACAAACCCGATGCAGGGGTTAAAAAAGAACACCGGATAGTACTTACCTGAATCCCCGCGCTCCGGTGACTTCTTACTTACCTTGCGAAGATGGCCGCCGGGATCTTCACCCTCGGTGGACCGCAGGTCTTCTGTGCGGTGCATTGCCGATTCCAGCCTCCTGATTGGCTGGAATCGGCACGTGACGGGGCGGAGCTACGAGGAGCAGCTCTCCAGCACGAGCGGCCCCATTCAGAAAAGAAGAAGACCGGACTGCGCAAGCGCGTCTAATCCGGCGATTAGACGCTGAAAATTAGACGGAGCCATGGAGACGGGGACGCCAGCAACGGAACAGGTAAGTGAATAACTTCTGTATGGCTCATATTTAATGCACGATGTACATTACAAAGTGCATTAATATGGCCATACAGAAGTGTATAACCCCACTTTGTTTCGCGGGACAACCTCTTTAATCCTTCAAAAAGATGAAAACGTCTTGCTTCAGCATCAACATCTTATAATCCACTACCGAGTGATACTGAGTCTAAGGACAGCGAATATGAAAAGGAGAGTACAACCAGCCAGAAGATACAAAAGCTTTCCACTCACTGGGAAATCCCTGGAAGCCGGAGTCATCCATACTCAACATACCAAGTGGTAATCAGTGCGCAGAACGCGCAATCAGAGGGATGCAGGAACTGTATGCTGAATGCAAAAACAAAGACAAACTGCAACTTCAATGTCCTTTGAGCAATAAGCAGTGATGTACGAGTAGTAGAACATTGGCAAGTTATCTTAAAATACATGCATATTAGATGATAAATTATCATCTACATCTAAAAGAAAATGTTTGAGTTTGGGGTGTCCTTTTCTCTACTATTTGCCTTTCTTTCCAACCTTGATACAATGGCCCACATCTGTTAAAGACTGAGAACACCTTCGGGGACTTTTGTATTTGGAGCTACAAAATCTTTTTAATTAAAAACATTTCACATATCACTGTATACAGTAGCTAAAGACTGACTTTAAACCGTTGAGGTCATAAATTAGTTGATAGGAACATTCAGGAGAGTGGAAAGAGGAGAAAAACTAAATCTTAGGTCCAGCCTCACTGATGGACGAAGAGAAAGTTTGCCTGCATTTACAGTTTGAGTGACAGTTTTAGTTCAATAGATTTTTATTTATTTAGTCTATCAGTGATATACAATAAATGCAATTTAGTGAAACTAGGTATAAAGTAAACAGTGTTGACATACAAGGTATTTGTCTTCATTTTTCAGATTACAATTTCGCTCTTCTTGAGGTATCTTGTTTTAACTGTAAAAACACTTTTATGTAACTCTTATAACGTTTATCAATAGCATACTAATTACTTAAACATAGGTAAGTATGTTGATCTGAAAAAGAACAAAAAAGGAAAGAACCCAGAGTGGGCTATGTTTTAGAACAGGTTTCGAGTTGATTGCTGTTGGTAACTTTCTCAAACTTTTTGTTAACACTTATTATTATAACTAAACCTTAGAGGGTTGTTTGTGCCTCAGATGCATTCTGGATGCCGGGAGTTCTCACCCACTCCTGTAGCATGGGTCTTGTTGATACTATTCTTACTTCGCATCTTCGGTTTTGCTAATAAGGAGAGAGGAAAGAAAAGAAAGAGAGGGGGGGAGCGAAAGGGGTAAAAGAATGGGAGGAAGCAGGGGGAGAGGGGTAGAGGAGCCACTAGGGGCTCTGGGAAATGAGATCAGAGGGGGGGTTCTGGTCCGCTCGGCAGGAACCTTCCACTGTTGGACACTGTCTGGGGCAGCGTCCCATGGTAGTTATATTCAGGTCGGCACCACTCCGCTATTTAACCATTGATTGAATTTGTCCGAGGAACGAAAGCTTATCCATATCGCCCATGTAGCGTAGTAAGTAGAAGATTTAGCATCATCCCTGGCCCTTAGTTCCTCCATGTATTGAATGTCGTCCATGGCTTTTGCCCACATTAAACGTGTGGGAGACTCCGTTGTGTTCCATTTTTGCGGGATCACCTGTCTCATTGCCAGGAGAAAAAATTTGAGGATTCCCTTCTTAATCAGGACTTCGGGGCCTGGAGTGATGGAGAGGAGAGCCATCTCTGGTGTAAATGAGATCTCCTTTTTAGACAGGACATTGTATAAGGCGTTTATCTCCCTCCACCTGGAAGACACCAGAGGGCAGGACCACCAGATATGAACCATTGACCCTAGGTCATCGAGACATCTCCAACAGTTGCTGCTAATATTGGGGTACATCTTGGCCAGGCGCGCCGGGGTGCGGTACCACCTGGACAAGATTTTGTAGTTCATCTCGTGGTGTCTGCCTGAGACAGACATCCTGTGGGTCATGATAAAGGATTTGGCCCAGTCACTATCCTCAAGACACTTGCCCAGCTCCTCCTCCCATCTTCCCCTGTATCCTACCCCACCGTCTGGCGCATCCCCGGCCACCAACATGCCATAGACCGTGGAGATCTCCCCTTTCCGATCAGGGGACGTATCACACATCTCCTCGAAGGGGGTGGGCTGGCGCAACACCTCCGAGACCTGACCCTGCGCCCGTATGAAGTGGTTTAACTGTCGGTATTGGAACCACGCACCGGCCCTCTGGCTCCCCTCTCCCAGTAGAGTCTCTAGTGGCATGATTCCCCCTGTTGTCGTTACATCCTTTATTCTAGGGATAAGTGTTTCTAACCTATCTAGTAGGGGTAGACCTCGTGCACCCAGCGGAAATTCCGGGTTACCTACTAGGGGCGTCCAGGGGCCGGGTATCGAAATCAGGCCTGTTTTTGCCGCGAAACTGTCCCATTGTTTCAGGATAGTCTCTAGGAGCGGAGAGACCGTGATCCCTCGGCGCCCAAGACCGCCCCTAAGCCAGAACAGGCCTCGCCCATTAAAGAGAGCTGAGTCCTGTTCGAGCTCAACCCACCGCTTGGTATTTCTTCTGAGCATTAGGTCGAGTACACATTTGCTTATTGCCGCCCTATGATACTTTGCGAGGTCTGGGAGACCCGCCCCTCCCGTTTCTTTTTTTTGGGTTAATATTTTATAGCTTAGTCTGGGCCTTGCTCCGTTCCACACGAATTTCACCAGCGCTCTTCTGAGACGTGTGAAAAAGATTTTAGGGATCTGGATCGGTAAGGTCTGGAACAAGTAAAGGAATCTGGGAAGAGCGTTCATTTTCAGTGTGTTGATCCTGCCGAACCACGATAAGGTCAGGGGTCGCCACCTCTCTAGGTCCTTCTCTAGTGCCGAGCATAAGGGTTTGTGATTAATATCGAACAGGTTGTCTAGCTTGGAAGAGATATTAACACCCAGGTATCTAATGTGATCGTCTTTCCATTTCAGTGTGAATCGGGATTTTAAGAGGGCGACTTCTGCGGAAGGTAGATTTATGTTTAGGATTTCTGACTTGTTGATGTTTATTTTAAAATTGCTCAGTCGGCTATATTTTTTAAATTCTTGTAGTATGACTGGTAGACTAGTTTGGGGGTTAGTCAGATAAATGAGTAAGTCATCTGCGAATGATGCTAGTTTATGTTCGGTTCAGGGGGCTGGGAAGCCTTTGATGTCTGGATTGCTTCTTATTGCGTTTGCGAGGGATTCCATTACTAGGACATAGAGAGTGGGTGACAGGGGGCAGCCCTGTCTCGTGCCGTTGCGGATGTTTACAGGGGATGAGAGCCTGCCGTTGACCCGGATCTGTGCCGTGGGACCTCTATATAGTGCCATGATCCAGTTTCGCAGCCTAGGCCCAAGTCCTATTTTTTGGAGTGTGGCTTCTAAGAAGCCCCATTTCACTCGATCAAACGCCTTTTCGGCGTCCACAGATAGGAGGCATAGGGGTCTTCCTTCTTGTTGGGCTCGTCCAATCAAAGATATAGTCCGTATGGTATTGTCTCGGGCCTCACGTCCCGAGACAAACCCCGCCTGGTCTCCATGTATCAGCCCTGGCACAAGGGGTTGTAATCGGGTGGCTATGGTTTTAGCAAAAATTTTTAAGTCCACATTTAAAAGGGAAATTGGTCGATAACTTCCGCATTGTAACGGGTCTTTACCCGGCTTTGGAATCACTGTTATGATTGCCTGTAGCGCCTGAGGTGGTAACGGGCAATTCTTAGAGATGGCGTTGAAGGAACTATGTAGTAGGGGTGCTAGTAGGATCCCGCATGTTTTATAGAATCTAGGCGTGAAGCCGTCTGGGCCTGGGCTTTTACCGATTTTGAGCTTTTTGATCCCCTCTAGAATCTCCTGTTCGGATATGTCGGCCTCTAATGCCTCTGACTCCTCGACGGATATGGGGCCTGGGCCATGCTCCTCCAAGTATGACACCACTCCTGTGTCCCCGGTTCCCTCAGGGTCCGTGTCGTTATTGTGGATGTTGTAAAGCTCCTCGTAATATTTACGGAAGCATTCTACTATCTCTGTGGTGGCATGCACTTTTTTTCCTCTAGGGGCATTCAGTGCAAAAATGTGTGAGTGTGGTTCTCGTGGATTTAGGGCTCTGGCTAGCCAAGCGCTACATTTGTTTCCATATTCATAGTATCCTCCTCTCATTTTATCTCTAGCGCATAGGCTAGCCTGGTCCATGATTGATAGGATCTGTTGGCGTAGTAGGGAGATTTCTGCACCTGTAGTTGCAGTGGCTTTTGTTTTGTTGGATAGTTCTGCAATATCCAATTTTGTCAATAAATCCCGCAGTTTATCTGTCCTCTCTCTCTTAAGCCTAGCGCCGTGTGAAATAAACACTCCCCGTAGGACACATTTCAGAGCCTCCCACTTCATGGGCGGGGCCGTTTCGTCTGTTTTATGATTTTCTATGAAATTTTCTATAGTCTGGCGTATCTCGCTCAGGCAGCAGGGATCTCCCAATAAATTGTCGTTTAGCCGCCAGCTGTGTTGCCCAATCCTGTTGTCTCCCCCTGTTAGTGCCCCGTAGACCGGTGCGTGGTCCGACCAGATAATTCTGCCTATCGAGCTTTTGGGTGCTAGGTCTAGGAGGCTATGCGAGATAAATAGGTAGTCTAACCTACTATAGCTGTTGTGTGCAGCAGCGTAGTGCGTAAAGTCCTTGACCTCGGGGTGTATTGTCCTCCAGAGGTCAATGAGTTTGAGCGCTGCCAGTTGTCTCCTCAGTCTGCGCACGGCCGCCAGGGAAACGCCAGACCTACCTGATGACGAATCGAGTTGTGGGTCCATGCACAGGTTCAGATCTCCTCCCAAGACAATCGGGGTTCCAGAGGCGAACCGAGCCAGCTCCCCCAGCGCCTGGATCCCAAAGGCGGTCTGACCTGAGTTAGGAAAATAGATATTAGCCGCTGTAAGTAACTTTACTCCTACTTCCAGTTTTAGAAAAAGGTATCTGCCCTCTGGGTCGGCCTCGGAGGAGAGGAGTTTGTATGGGAGACTTTTGTGTATTGCAATGGAGACTCTGCATGCCTTTTTGTCAGGGTGAGTACTGTGGTGCCATTGGGGATAGTATCTGTTGCTACACTTGGGGACATGGTCCTTTTTAAAGTGGGTTTCCTGGAACATTGCAATGAGAATGCGCTTTTTATGCATATGTGCCAGAATCTGGCCTCGTTTGGACGGACAATTCAAACCTCTTGCATTATAGGTGCTGAAGGATATATTTGTCATGTTGGTAGCTTATTAACCCGGGCTGTCGCTGCCGAGCAGACCAGATGGGTTGGAGGGAGGGATAGAGGGATAAGGAAGAAGAAAGAGAAGGTAGTTGGGTGACAGAAGTCCAGTAATCTGTCAGTTGGGGGAAAGAACCCCAAACTTAGAGGAGTAGGTATCCGTCTGGCCAGAGCCAGGGATTAGACGGCACTTAGTGGCGTCTAGCCTATTGAGGGAAGTGAGAGGGGACACCGTCGCGAGCCCTCCCGCCTCACCCACCAGCTGGTAAAATCTGTGAGCGATGCCCTAATCGGGCAAAGATATATAACCCGCAACATTTTTGTAAACGCGTATCCACAGCAGCCTCTGTGGTTGTGACTTGTTCAGCCTGTAAAAATATGCAAACGTTTAAATAAAGGGGAGGGGGGAGATGAGGGGAGGGGAGGGGGGAGATGAGGGGAGATGAGGGGAGGGGGGAGATGAGGGGAGGTGAGGGGGGGGGGTAGGGGGGATTTTAAGGTAAAGGGGGAAGTGAGGTGGGGGAGGAAATTAGGAGACTTAGTGATCTCGTCGTCCGCAGACGTTCTCAGGTCCGCCCGTGGGAGAGTGTCTCTGGGGGTTCCCTGGTTTAGTGCAAGTCTGGTCTTGATCTCTCATGGATCTCAGGTGGAAGGGGTGCCTCTTGGGTGGCCTTTGCTTCTTCTCCTCTCGGGTTGCGCCTCTTGCCAGGCCTCTCTGGGAGCTGTTACTGGAAGGGATGGTAGGGACGGCCAGTCTGGTATCGCCACCATGGGGAGCTCCAGGACCCCCAGAAATCTTGGGAGGTCTGCTGGGGTTTTGAAAACTGCAGTTTTGCCGTTTTTGGTTGCAGTCAGCTGGAACGGGTACCCCCATCTGTATAATATATTTCTTTCTCGCATTGCTTGGAGAAGTGGTCTCACCGCCCTGCGGAGCTGCAGGGTGCGTCTTGCCAGGTCTGGGAATATTGTGATGGGAGATCCATTGTGTGTGAGAGCTGGGTTGTTATCTCTAGCTTGCTTTAGGATCGCCTCTTTGTCCTTATAGAAATGGATCCGGCAAATTACATCACGTGGTCTCCCCGGATCTTCTGGTCTGGGACCCAAGCTTCTGTGGATACGGTCTATTTCCACTGGTTGGGAGCGATCGCGGTGTAATAAGGAGCTGAACATGTTTCTGGCCCAGTTTTCCAACTGCTGGGGGGTTACTTCTTCCGACAGACCTCTCAGACGTATGTTATTGCGCCTGTGTCTGTTTTCTAGGTCATCTAGATGGGTTATAATATCCGTAATCTGAAGGGTCTGTGCATTGATGACTTGACTGTGTGTGTCTAGCAGGGAAAACACTTCTTCTTGGGACTCCTCTACCGTTTGTAATCTGTGGCCCACGTGTCTCAGTTCTTGTTGCATGAGAGACAGGGCTTGTTTATGGGAGTCCTCTAGCCTCTGAAAGTCTCTTTTTGTGGGCAGGGACCGTAGGTGCTCCTTCCAGTCCCAGGAGTCACCTTGCGGTAATTCTTCTGGGCGTTCGCATATAGGCGAGGTGTTGTAGCTATAGTTAATGCTGCGGCTCTGTGATTGGGAACAGTCGCTGTTTCCGGATGGGAGTCGTGCCCGGTCGATGTGATCTTTCTGCTTGCGGGGTGTTACTGGTTCTGCATTATATCTGTCTCGGCCCCCATTGTGCTGCGTAGCGTGACCCCTGTCATGGCAATTGTGACTGGCAGGTGGGCTTATTGCTTGGGGTTGCATATGTGCTGTAGTCAGTTTGTTGGCACTAAGGTTCTCCTGAGCCCCCCCTCTCTGGCTCTGTGTGTGGTGCTTTACACTGTCACCTCCATCCTCCTGTGAGGGCGTTTGGGAGGGGGGCTCTTGATTTATGCCCCATGCAGATCTCTGCCTGACTTCTGTGCAGCTGCCCAGGCTTGGTGACCGGTCATTCCCCTCCTGACTGTCACTGTTATCAGGAGACGCTGGTGGGTGGGGGGAGCTCACCTCCTGTGCTGGCGCTGGTGTACTGCTCTGTGCTTCCTCCTCCATATCTTCCTCTCCTGCCGAGCAGGAGTAACAGCTGTCTCCGGCGCGGCTGACAGGTCTGGGAGTCCCGTTGTTGCGGTCGGGGGGTGAGGAGAGGCTGCGCGCTCGGCCCGGCGCCATCTTGGATCCGGATCCCGCGGCTCCTGAGGGCTGCATGAAGCGCTGTATCCCGGTCGGACCTGCTTCTGGGGGCGCCGTAGCGCGGCTGGAGACTCTTCTGCGTCCCATAGATGTAACGGTGGGTCTGTTAGGCTGCTGTGTGCTGTTTTTTGCGGGTTTTTAGTAGCGGGATCGGCGGGAGCTAAATGCCTGAGGTGCTCACGCCGCCATCGCCAAGCCACGCCCCTTGAGTGACAGTTTTAAGCCATCATTTTGCATAGCTACTAATGGGCACTGATGTCCATTAGCAGCTAATTAACATCATTTGCATGTTAATGAGCCACCAGAAGATGTATTTGCAGAACTGCAGGTGGTCTGTTCTTTAAATACATGTCCTTTGTTCTGCTGGGGCTGCTGACTAATAACAATGTTATCGTGGAGAACTCAGCTTGAAGTCCCTGCTATCGATAACGATGGATTTCATGCTCACACGAAATGCATTGTTCTGCAGAAGAGCAAAGGATGGCAGAATTTAGACACTATGATTATCGCTCAAAAGCCATCATTTGGGTGAATTTTGAGCGATAATCGTTGTGTCTAAATGGGCCTTAACCCGGGTAAAAGCCCAGAGGTGACTTAAAAAGATTAAGAGAAATCATTGGGTTCTAAGGGAATTAAGTAATGTAATTGATAGACCATAGTTTTATATTTAAAGGGGTTGTCCCGCGAAATCAAGTGGGGGTATACACTTCTGTATGGCCATATTAATGCACTTTGTAATATACATCGTGCATTAAATATGAGCCATACAGAAGTTATTCACTTACCTGCTCCGTTGCTGGCGTCCTCGTCTCCATGGTTCCGTCTAAATTCGCTGGCAGCTTGCTTTTTTAGACGCGCTTGCGCAGTCCGGTCTTCTGCTCTCAGCACGAGCCACTTCAGTGTGCTCGCCGCTACAGCTCTTCTGCGCATGCGCAGACGAGCTGTCACTTCTCGGGAGCGCGCTGGAGCGGCCATTCTGTACCATCCTCTCTTAGAGGAAGGTGCAGAAACTTGAGCCGCCCAGCCGTCCCGAGAAGCCGCCCAGCCGTCCCGAGAAGCCGCCCAGCCGTCCAGGTAAGTGATGGGCCGGGGGGCTGCCGCTGGGTCGGGGGGGGGGGGGGGGGGAGGGATGCCGCTGGGCCGGGGGGGCCTTCGTCTGTTGTCAGGGGTCTAGCGCCGGTTACCTGCTGCCTGGCGGTGGGTGACTGTGTGCCGTGGTCGGCCGCGTTCAATCCAGGGGTCCGGTCGGCGGCTGCGGGGCATCTGGTTGTCAGGGAGACACAGCTGGTAGCGTCTCGGGAGCGCACACGTCGGGCTACAGCAAGCGACGGGAAAAAAGCCGGCGGCCATCTTGGGAAAATTTTTATAAGTTGCTGAAACGCTGGAACTGTAAGTACAAACCAGCTAGAAAAGTCATTTACAGGGGGGCTTAGTAATGTATGCTTAATTAGGGGGACTGGGCAAAAAAAAAATAAAATTCACTGCTTCCTCGAGACAACCCCTTTAAGGCCTCTATAGTGACAGGGTCCGTTCCACTGAATTGGTGCAAAGCAAATGGGATGCCAGCATGCAAAAAAAAAAAAAAGGTCAAAAGAGTGAACTTGGAAATGATAATTCTCAAGGATACAATAGCTGTAAAACTCAGTATTAGTACAGATTTATCAAAACAGTCTGATCACCTTCTACAAGGGAGGCAAGTTTTAGACTGTACTGGGGAGAGTTGTCGATTGGATCCTGTATATCTCAACTTTTCCAAAGCAGTTAAGACTACACCACATAAAAGGTTGGTATATAATATGAAAGTGCTTGGTCTGAATGAGGGGTGGGGGTGGGGAATGGATGTAAGTGTAGAGCCTCGTGTGGCCCTCTGTGAGCTCTCGCCTACTAGCTGAAGGTTGCAAGTTCAATCCCCGCATGATTCAGGTTGACTCAGCCTTCCATCCTTCCGAGGTCGGTAAAATGAGAACCCAGCTTGGTGGGGGGGTAATAAATAAATTACCTGAAAGCGCTGCGGAATAAGTTGGCGCTATACATATATTTATCTATCTTATTTAAGTGGGTAAGGAACTGGCTCAATGACAGAAAACAGGGTGGTTATTAATGGTACATACTCCAATTGGATCACTGTTACTAGTGGGGCACCACAGGGGTTAGTATTCTTTTTATTTATTAAGAACTTTGTAGAATGATTGCACAATAATATTTGCAGATGATACAAAACTATGTAAAGTAATTAATACAAATCGACAACATTATATGGTTGCAATTGGATCTGGATAAGTTGGGGGCTTGGACAAAAAAGTGGAAAATAACGTTAAGGGCTTTTACCCACTACGTTTTTTTTTTTTCGCTGTGTTTTTTTTCCAAATGTCAATGGGACTTATGTTAAATTCGCATCTCACAAAGATCGCATTAGAAGGTTCCATTGACATTTGGGGGGGGGGGGGGGAAATGCAGCAAAATTGCAGCCAAGAAAAAAAAAAAGGTAGTGGGTAAAAGCTCTAACACTGATAAATTTAAGGTCATGCACATGGGCAGGGAAATACATGTCACCAATAGGCTACAGTCACATGAGCGTGAATTTTGGGCGAGTATTGTGTGTTGCAAGACTCAAAACTTGCAGAAATGTGAATTCCACTTTTTTGAATGGCGTCACACACACGAGCAAGGTTCGCCCTCACAGCAATGCGGTTACAAATCGCTGCATGTCTTTTTTTTTTTTTTTTCGCATCCCTCGGAACGCATGGCCTACTGCTTTCAATGGGACAGTCAAACACCTTGCATGCTGTGCGATGGGAGGTTTCCCATTGAAACCACTGCAGCTCTGGTGTTTTCACACAGGAGTGATAGCCGTTCATTGATTGGAGATGGAGCAAGCCGCACGTCTCTTCCGGCCGCCCGCCACCATTCACTGCAACAAGGCAGTCATTCAAAGTGACTGAGTAAAAAGTTACTTAATAGTTGTCCTGTTTCAGCAACTGCTGAGTGACTTCTGGCCCAGCCCCCTGTCGGGGTGCAGTGTTTACACGGAGCGATAGTTGCCCATAAATCGCTTGCTTCAGCAACTGATTCAACCAAATATCAGGCTGTGTAAAAAGTAGCCTTAAAATGACCATCCTGGAGCAAATGAATATTCATCCATGGAGTTGAGAGACCACCGTATCTGCAAAATTAAGCCCCTACAGCTCCAGTCCCTGTGATCTAAAGCCCGGACATCGAACATTAAGGGTGCCTGCACACGAACGGAATTTCCAGCGCATTATTTTAGGCACATTATCTGCCCCAGACCGCAGCCAATATACTCCTATGAGGATCCGCAGTTATCCCCAGACGGACGGATTTGTATTGCGTTTTTCACGCGCGTTAAAAAATCTGCGACCTGTTCTAATTTGGGTCGGATTCTGCGCGTGAAGCCTCCAATACGGCCGCCTGCACACGGGCGGAAATCCCGCCGCTGAAAGTTTGCATAGGAGTGCATTACA
Organism: Eleutherodactylus coqui; assembly: GCF_035609145.1. Lineage (NCBI taxonomy): Eukaryota > Metazoa > Chordata > Amphibia > Anura > Eleutherodactylidae > Eleutherodactylus > Eleutherodactylus coqui. The sequence continues at coordinate 212,938,993 of NC_089843.1, forward strand.
ATACGCACTCCTATGCAGACGGCCGCGGTTTGGCCGCGCGAAATATCGCGCGGCAAACAAACCGCGACATGTCCTATTATTGTGCGGGGCACGCACTCACCCGGCCGCCGGCTCCGGTCTGCGCATGCGCCGGCTGGGAGAGTACGCGCTCGTCACTGCAGGCTCTCGGGTCGGGTCCCGCGGCGAGAATTCTCGCTGCTGGATCCGACCCGCTCGTCTGCAGGCGGCCTACAAGTGAATGGGTGCGTTTTTCACGCAGTACATCCGCAGTGCAGCTGCAGATGGAGTCACTGGTTGCTATGACTACAGGAAGTAGGCATGGTAGGAGGCATCCCAACACACAGCACAGAGCTTCACAGGCAAATTTGTAGAGGGAGATAGGTAGTATTTCTTGCCAATGCAGGATGTAAGAATGCAAAATCTGTAGTAATGAATTCCTCTTGTGAATTTTTTTGCAGTCACGCTGGAGAAGCGCCTGAAAAAAGTTACATGGATCAACCATGCTCACAAAGACATCAATAATTTAACGGTGCTCGCACAAGCAAGAGGTACAAAACGGAGTCTGGGTGTTGGTTTGTAAGCTGTTTTCCAAGGAATGGGCAGTTGTCTAGGGGTTGGGTTTACAATAAGGGGCGTCTGCTGGTTTTTCTGCGCGTTTTTTTCCGCAACACATCCGCGTATATCCGCGCGTGATTTTTCACGCATCCGCACCTATCTGCAAGCACATTTAGGTACCATACGCGCGTGAAAATCCGCTAGCGGAATCCGGAACGCTCGTGTGCAGGCGGCCTTAATAAAGTATACCCCACTCAACATTAACGCCGCAGAACATGCTCTAAATGAAATCCCATTTTCTTCTGTGAACGATCTAACACATAATGTAGCGGATGGGTCTCACATCTCTCCTTTGTCACACACAGCCGGGTGCACAGACCATAGTCAATGGGTCACTCTGAACCCGCGCCGACAGCATTTATCTGGATTTAGGCATTTATTTTGAAAATTGCTTCCAGTTAGCCAAGTAAAGGATTTGATCTCTGGTTGTCACTTAAAAAAAGGCAACGTCACTGTGATAAATCAGAGCAGCAAATGGGAACAAGGCTTGCAGATGAAGCAATCCGAGGGCACATTTTGAGAAGTATCATAGGCCATTGTCATTATCGCTGCCCCCGTGGGACGTTCTCAGCCAGTGGGTTGGCACATGCAACAGCTCGTCTTCTGTCTGCACTTGCTTTGTTAAAGGGAACCTGCCAGTTACTGACGGCGGCACGTAATAGTGATGGACATGCTGATTCCAGCGGTGTCCCTTTCGGGGTAATGCGCAGGGGTCTTGGAGAACTTGCAGCTTATTTCTGTAGGTCTCTGCAGCTTTTGGCAAGAGTCGAGTCCAGCCTATTCATAAGGACCTGGTAGCCCCGCCAGCCCAAACTGCCCGTCTTCTAGCCATCACATTGCATACTTAGAAAACTGCCAATCCCAGAGGGTGGGCGGAGTTACTTGGTCTTTATGACTAAACTGGACTCTTGCTGAGAGTCACAGAAACATACTGAAACAGGGTAACTTGGAGAACTTACACCTGGGTGCCTGCACACGAACGGAATTTCCAGCGCGTTATTTTAGGCACATTATCTGCCCCAGACCGCAGCCAATATACTCCTATGAGGATCCGCAGTTGTCCCCAGACGGACGGATTTGTATCGCATTTTTTCACGCGCGTGAAAAAATCTGCGACCTGTTCTAATTTGGGTCGGATTCTGCGCGTGAAGCCTCCAATACAAGTGAATGGGTGCGTTTTTTCACGCAGTACATCCGCAGTGCAGCTGCAGATGGAGTCACTGGTTGCTATGACTACAGGAAGTAGGCATGGTAGGAGGCGTCCCAACACACAGCAGAGCTTCACAGGCAAATTTGTAGAGGGAGATAGGTAGTATTTCTTGCCAATGCAGGATGTAAGAATGCAAAATCTGTAGTAATGAATTCCTCTTGTGAATTTTTTTGCAGTGACTGAAATAAAGTCACGCTGGAGAAGCGCCTGAAAAAAGTTACATGGATCAACCATGCCCACAAAGACATCAATAATTTAACGGTGCTCGCACAAGCAAGAGGGACAAAACGGAGTCTGGGTGTTGGTTTTTAAGCTGTTTTCCAAGGAATGGGCAGTTCTCTAGGGGTTGGGTTTACAATAAGGGGTGTCTGCTGGTTTTTCTGCGCGTTTTTTTCCGCAACACATCCGCGTATATCAGCGCGTGATTTTCACGCATCCGCACCTATCCACAAGCACATTTAGGTACCATACGCGCGTGAAAATCCGCTAGCGGAATCCGGACCGCTCGTGTGCAGGCGGCCTTAAGTGACACAGCTGGAATCAGGTTCCCTTTAACTGTGTGTGTCTAAATCAGTGTTTCCCAACATTTTCAGCCTTGGAGGACCCCATTGCAAACATTTTTACTACGGGCCACCTCTACCAAAAAAAATGGGGTGTGGGCATGGAGCGCGGCTCATCACAAAATATGATTTTTACTTCCAATATTCTGGGCACCCAGCAACCCCTAGTGACCGTAGCACCGCTGGCCACTTGCATATCACCTGCCCAGCTGCGCTGCACTCACAAGAGGCTGGCAGATGCCCGCTCAAGGTGCCAAGAGTGTAAAGATTTCAGAGGCGAGAGGGAGCATATAATGGCAGGCGCAGGTCCCATTGATCTCAATGGGAGATGTACATGAAATTACACGCCACCCGAAAAACCCATTTAATGTTGGCCGAGTGGTTCTCAGACTGGGAGTCGCGGTGCCCCTTACGGGTTCTCAGAGCACCTCAGTTGGGACGACTATTAGCTCATAATTAAATCCCATGCAACACTTTCTATTCGAAAACATGAGTGACCACGTTGCATATACCATAGGGTTTTTTTGGTTTGGGTTTTTTTTGTTTTTTTTTTGTAACAGTAAAGACATTGTAAGCTCGCACAGTTTATTCATTATGGGACATTTCAGATATTATTCAGCAATTAAGGCTGTGTTAACATCGTATATACCAGTGGTGCAAACGCTGAATATGTTCATAGATCCACATTCACCTGACTGTTCTTTGGCATAGTTCAGTATGTCTTTGTGCAGCGACCGAGGCACAAGGCACAGCACTGAGGCGATGGCGGGGGTAGTTGTTAGGGATGTCATGGTGGCACTACCAACTCCTCCATGGAGGGATGCATGTTCCAAGGCACTGACAGCTGTTGCCTCTATAAATGGTGTAGTGGACTGGAAGAATCTTGTCACGGGTGACGCCACCGTTCCTTACTCCTTAGGATATCCAATGGGAAAAGTAAGAGTCCACACATAGTTAACTTGAGAAACTCAGTTGCTGGGAACGTTCAACAACTGGAACTTTACTTGCATATACATTATCTGGATACACACTCAATTCTTTGTGGGAATTTCACACACCAGTGCGGGAAGAATAAAGATGGTGGTGAGGGAAGAAGAACACAGGATGAAGCTGGGCGCACAGTCAAGTTATCTGTATGACTCTGTTCCTGGACACACACACACACACACACACACACACACACACACACACACACACACACACACACTCTGGAGGATGACAAAACACTCCACTGACACTCACTTGCTGATGGTTTCAGGATACTGCATGGCGGAACCCCTCTCTTTCCTAAGGTAGGAATCCTTGTATTAGACCATCAGGGAAACCATAGAGGGTTGAAGGTACCCCCATGTGGCTAGCACACTCATCCACACCCAACCGTTGAAGAAAATGGAATTCTCACTCTTTCTTCTTGCACTCACATATATAACTTGCATACTCACGTGACACAAATTGTAACATTTTCCAGACATACCCCAGACATTAACCTCTGTACAATACACATAACTGGTGACAAGACACTTTGCACAGTGAATCCTCATTGAAGACATGACACGTGAGACAAATACAAGACAGTTATGGGACGGGCCAGACATAGGTTTTTCGGGCCACTACATCTGCATATAATTTTTTCTTCTTTTGCTGTACGGAAGACTACACTATTCTATACAGACGGACCCAATAAAAACACATTCCTCACAATTTTGTTTTACAATGGGATGCAACATACGCCGCGGTATGCATATACAGTGGCATAGGTAGCAACCTTTCGACAGAGGTATATGTCTGACACAAGGCCGCACACAGTGAATGAACCCCCAAGTATATTTTTCCTCTGCTACATACATTTGAATGAAATGTTCATGCTTACCAGTCAGATATAAAGCATTTTCTCTGCAGTAACACGTTATTGCCATTCTTTAGCAATGAATACAATTTTGCAATAAGAGAAAAAAAAAATTATAAAAAGTCATACCTCATGTGCTTAGAATAATTGCACCTAAAAGCTGCAAATGGACTTGTTACAATTAAAAATGTGTTAATTACTTTGGGTTTTCTTGGGTATTACAGAACAGTATTGTTCCTGCAGTTTTTTTTCAACTCTCTAGGACATCAACAATGGATGTGAAACAAACCCTGCCATACAACAGACTAGTAAACAATACAATAGTTACATTTGGCAGATGAAGAAAGAATAAGATGCATTGGCGTCCCTTTGATTAATCCAAGTCTTGCATACATTTTAGGCTTCCCATTCTTCCTTCACACGGCCTGCTGCGCTTCACCAGGAGATGCAAACATACAACCCACTGAAACCACATTAGAAGAAAGCCTAACCATTATCCGCATGGAATATTACACTCATTATAGTTCCCCTTTATTGAATTCTTTTGCAACATTCCCTACGTGTCGGCAGCTTATTAGGCAATTCTGAATTAGCAACCTCGCTTTAATTTCAGGAGCAATTAGAAAACCAAACATTTCTTTCATCCCAATTAATGTCATAGAGATAAATATCAGAGGACTTGGAAAAGAATGCAAAATTTACAAAAATAAATACAAAATTAGAGCATCTCGGATGGACCTCATGGGCTGTCAGCTAGATATGCGTCTATGAAAATCAATAACTTTACAATGGTCCAATGTCCATGGGCGGATTTGAATTACCGGGCAGCCGCATGGATGATCCGCAGTTTAAGCTGCTCATGGGGAACCATGGGAGTCCTCAACTGAATTAAAGCGAGCGGATTTGATTTTCGGATCCTTGGACAATCAAATCATAGCATGCTCCATTTCTGTGCGGTTGAAGTCAATGGAAGCGGTCCGATCTGCGGCCCGTTTGTACTTAAGATTGCAGATGGGCCATGGATTCCGCGGGAAAGCAGGAGTTTGCAAAAAGAAAAAGAAACACCTCTACTGCACATGTGCGCCAGCTTCAGCACACATCCGCAGGAGAAAAAAAAAATAGAATACCTGGACAGGTATGTACGGTCCTCAGTCGCAGGAAGGAGCAGAGTCGGATTCTTCTGCGGGCTCTCACATGCTAAATCTGACCGGCCAGTGGACTTGAGGCCAATCTAGTATAAGGCCGAATGCACATGGCCAGGTTAGATTCCGCATGCGGGAACCCGCAGTGGAATCCAACCCTATGCCAGCCAGTGACCCCTGCGTACCCCTCCGGATCTGTGCTGTAGATGTGCGGCTGGTGCAGATTTTGACGCGCTGTCTCTAGGCGATGACGCTGATTCCGCAAGGGCTGCGGATCAGATGACTTTCATTGACTTCAATGGAAGCAGTGAGCGCAGAATCCGCGCTGGAATAGAACATGCTGCGATTTTCCCTCCGTGAGCGGGAAAAAGAAATAATTTTTAAAAAAATTAATCAAATTTCATTTCCAATGGTGGACACGGTAAAGCGATTTTCCATAGCATGTTTATGGGCAGTATTCTCTGCGGAATCCGGAGGCAGACGCCCATAATGGATTTCACAATGTAAATACACCTGTGTGCATTCAGCCTAAGTAAAGGTTTATTCATCACTTTGTTACCTTTTGATAAAAACTGATATGTTTGGTCTTAAAGGGATTGTCAGAGTAGTTTGCCATTCAGTTAATTAACTAAACAGGAATATACTCCCCTCTCCCCTGATGTCAGGTTTACAGGCTGACCCAGCCAGTTTACAGGGCGTCACAGGCTGCTGCAGCCAATGACAGAGCTTGATCACTGAGCTCTGTCATTGGCTGCAGTGCCCAGTGATCAAGCACTGAGCTCTGTCATTGGCTGCAGTGCCCAGTGATCAAGCACTGAGCTCTGTCATTGGCTGCAGTGCCCAGTGATCAAGCACTGAGCTCTGTCATTGGCTGCAGTGCCCAGTGATCAAGCACTGAGCTCTGTCCTTGGCTGCAGTGCCCAGTGATCAAGCACTGAGCTCTGTCATTGGCTGCAGTGCCAGGGGGTAGAGGCTAGTATATGCCCATTTACTGCATGGGGAACAGGGTTTTATAGAAAACATACAACTTGGATAACCCCTCTAACTGCCCTTCTACGCGGGGCTGATAAATCATTCAGATTCCTGCATCCAACGAGAATCTGAACTATTGCCTTCCAGTCTAAATGCATGCACAGAGATTGAACGACGGATGATAATTTGTTCCAACATCGTTAGTCGATCAGTTTCTGCATAAAAACTGAACAGGCAGTTGTTCATCTATGAACGATGGCCTGTTTACTGTGAATGGAAGCAGGCAAACCAGAAGGATCCTCGGCCCGCTCCGCCTCCATTTACTGAGTCATGATCGTTCCAGTGTAAAAGCATAGGAGTGATCATTGCTGGGACGACCTGTTGGGCACCTGGGCCTTGCAGATCGTCCCATGTAAAAGGGCCTTAATTTGGGCAATGTTTGCCTGTGCTGGGAACATGCAAAATAAAAAGCAAAATGCACACATCCAGGAACAAAGGCAATCATAAACCTACATCATTAGAATAATGAAAGGGTGAGTTGGTTCAGCTGTATAAGGTAAATGGTGTGGAAAGTCCCTCTCCCTTCCTAGCTACAGGCAGGGTTAATGTTCCCACTCAGTCAAACCTTTATCCCATGTCTACACGGAGCTGATTTTCTACAGCATTTCCATGGGTAAAGCCACATAAGGAATAAGTGCGCCATTATTCTGAGGTTTAATTGGTTAAATCCCTGTTCCCCCATATAGCTTACAGTAACAGCACATTTACCATAGGGGATCATATCCGCATTCAGTTCCTGTTAGAGATTCTCCAACTTTTATAAAAAAACGGAAAGAGGGCAGGAAAGGGGTAAAAACAAACTAATACTTATACTCACGTGACTGTCAGATGCCCCCTACACAGCAGAGCTGCAGGGCTCCCTCACCGATCCAGCACCTCTGCTTCCATCCCTCACTACCAGTCTAATTTAAATAGACTGCAGCAGTGACCACTGCAGCCAATCACCGGCCTCAACAGTCTCCGTATACCAATGGTCAACGGTATATATGAGACATCACTGCTGCGGTGAATATAAACAAGACAGTGTGATGACGGGAGTGTCGGTGATGGGCTAGGAGAGCAACGAGATCTGAATATACCTTACTTTTGAATTTTTAACCTTTTCCTGCCTTCTCTAGATCTTTTCATAACTTGGAAAACCCTTTGAAGTCAATTGGAGGCTTATACAATTATAAATGGCTTTTCTTCTTAGTAGCAGTCATGGACATTGACAGCTTTGCAAAGTGAGAGAAAGGGGCATGATTAGTCCATACTAAACGAATCAACCTCTAGATCTTTAATAGATTATTAAGAAAGACTAAAATTTGCCACCCCCCCAAAAAAAAATAAAAAAAATAAATTATTATTTATTATTATTATAATTATTATTATTATAAATTATAATTATAAATTATAATTATATTATTATTATTATTATTATTAGATAAATATATAGGGATTTTAAAAAAAAATGATGGCTTGCTGCTAAGCCTCGCCCCTCCGACAGTGGCACAGCAGGGGGAGAGGATGATAGGCACTCCAAGCACCTGCGAACCATGGTCTTACTCCCCTTTGGCAATGGCGGTGACGCAGCTAGCATGTCACTATACAGAAGATCAGCCCTCCATTCAGGATGTTACTTTTTCCTCTTGACATCTTCCCGAATCCACTTTCCTTTTGGGATCCTGCCTGCTCAGTTTTGATTCCAAAAACCCTTACGTCTCAGAAAAAAAAAAAACATTCTCAACAGAGAATCCTTGTCTTCTATCAGCTGCCTAATCCAGAATATCATCGAAGTCAGATCCAAAAAGTGCATCTCCCTCACAATGAAGAGAACAAAAGTCTAGATTTGGATGAAATATTCCCTAACCAGCTGCGTAACCAGAAAAGAGTCCGAGATGACTGAGGCTCTTCCTGTTATTTTTTACAGTGTCTGCTGAAGCATCCGAGATGAAATCTATTGCCCCCTTAGGCTAACTTCACACGGACGAGTGGGATATGGGGCCATGAATCCAACCCCCATATCGCACTCCACACCATGTGAATCCCCCAAGGATGCGAGGCATTTTCATGGGGAAACAGCCTCACATCACTTCCAGGAAGAAGCAATCCTCCTTGCGTGCCTTGAGTATTGTGGAGTTTCTCCCATTGCTTTCAATGAGGTCGGCGTTTCTGCTGCTGGTCTCATTGAAAACAATGGGGCTTTGACGCGAGATCAGACACTAGATAGAACGTGCTGCGATTTGGTTCCTGCATCGCGGTGCCATGCAGAGAAACCTTGCTCCTGTGTATGACCCCATTCAAAAGAATGGGGGTTCATATTTGTGCATCTCAAAATCTCACACAATTTTAGTGCACGTGTGAAGGCAGTCTTAAGGGCTGGTAAGGAGGCAGAGATTTCTTTCCCTGGAGCTTTTGGATTGAAGATGATGTTCTAACTGACCTATCCATAATCTAAGGGAGCGAGCAGTATAGGTAGCCGCAAATGAAGGGTCTCAAAACAGCCATAGTGGCCTTCCAGGTTCTCTTTAAAAGCCCTTTAGTCCTTTATCAAAAGGATCTCTCAATAGCCCCCAGTCGTCAAATGGCAGGTTAAACATGGATGGAACAGGCTGTCTCTTCTGACTCTGTCCACTCCTCTTGTATCCATTTATGCATCGTTTTATGAAGAAATAGAACCTCCCTTTTCTAGTGTCAAGCTCCTGAAACATTAGGTCCTGTGCTGACCTAGGGTGTCTAGTTTCCGCTAGGTCCATAGTGGACCCGACTGCTTGTAACAGTCTGTCAATATCTTCACAGGGAACTAAAGGACGCCCTAATTTATTATCTGAGGGATCCAGCTAACAGGGTGCCTGTAACAATCCATCTTCTATAACTGAGTAATCTGGAGACACTCTGGAAGGGCCTGGCCAAGGAGAATACTTTTTCAGTCCTACTTGTAAAGAATTAACTTATTCCCTAATTTGGGTCATATTCTGGAGCAACGAAATGGATTCTTCACCAACCACTTTATCCATACACATATGGCAGACTAGTTACTTGTAGGATGCTCGTAGGACTTCTCTACATAAGACACACTTCTTACCAAGACCTTTCTTTGATTCCTTAACCCCATGAACATTCTGCAGGGAAATCAATCTCGCCCATTATACCCCATTACACAGAATAGACCCCCAAGGGCTGAAAAATGCCAAAGTTGTATCTTACTGGGCTGTTTGTGGAGTTTGTCACAGTAAGATCTGTTCTAGACAAGTCTCTGACTTAGATTGTGTCGCCAGGGAATTTCTGGGCTGCTGGAACAGAATTACAAACGGTTGCCGGTATTCACCATCACTGCCTATCGGTGCCGCCATCTTGCCAAAGACTTTCTGATTATAATAATGGGAGTTTCAAGATAGCCGCTGCATCACTTCTGCCTGAAGCAATGTGGGCAATGGGCATGCTAGAATGCCGACCTGTTTTCCCCATCTTCAAAAGCAACACTGGGAGACTGGCTGCGTGCCAAGCAGATCACAAAGGGCCTCCTCTCCAAACAGGAGCCCCCTCCCTGCCTGAAAATTCCCTTGCACTCCAAGATGCAACAACCTCCAGGTAATGAATGGAGACTGTACTCCAATGGACCTCCACATCTTCCGAGGGACAGAAAGCAACTGGAGAGGATGCCCGAGGGTCCCATTTAAAAGGACGCCTACATTGTTTCCTGTTCCAGAGGAGTCAGGAACATCCTTCTGGTCATGCAGGCGTTAGTAAAAAAAAAAAAAAAACAACAACTTTCCTCACTTATCAGCTACTTCTCTTCCTAGTCCTACCTCTTGCACTGTTCATTCACTCTGTATTTACCTTTAAAATCAGTATGAACAAGTCCGTGCACCAAGAGATGAAGTTACAGCTGCAGCTTATAGGAGTCTATGGAGAGGAGGGGGAGGAATGAGTTGCTGGGACGAGACAGAGGCAAAGAGACTCACACAGCTTGCTGCAACTGCTAGTAAGTGTTTTTTATCTCATCCCAGTCCTAGATCTACACTGCTCTCAACTGCTGTATAGTTTCCTCCATGATGCTGTTACTTATCAGAGTGTGCTACAGGAGAGATGGGAGATATCAAAGGAGCTACTGTCCACCCCTTCCTAAAGGAGAGTTCATAACTTGGAATTAGAAATGGAGCCCACATAGGATTAAAACTGCTAATAAATGCAGGATACAAATATCATACAAATAGCCAGAAATGCTGTTATTTGTCACGTACATACATGACAGCTTAGTCCGAGAAATAATCCAGAAGTTTAGTTGCACTTCAAAAGGCAAATACAGACTGCAGAGAGCAGACCATACATTCAGGAAACAGCATTATAAAGCAGGTGTCCATTTGTGGCTCTCATTTACATTCCACTCTACTGTATAATAATCAATGGGTAAAATTCTTTACCCATCATAAAGAGGTCCCCCGTGAGGTTTTGGTTGGCCCATGTAACATTTCCTGCTTACATTTACTATATACACTACAAATCATCTCCTTGTCTGTGGCCCTAAATATTAGCTCAAGGTAAAGTTTATTTGCCCTATACTACCGTGTTTCTTCGAAAATAAGACCCCATCTGTGTCCAAAAGTGGCACAGGGTCTTATTTTTGGAGAGGGGGGGGGGGAAGAGGTGTCTAATACTCAGAGTAGTTGCCACAGCCAATCAGAGCAATCGATTGCTGGAGGTGGGGTATTTAAAGGGGTTGTCCAGCGAAAGCAAGTGGGGTTATACACTTCTGTATGGCCATATTAATGCACTTTGTAATGTACATCGTGCATTAATTATGAGCCATACAGAAGTTATTCACTTACCTGTTCCGTTGCTGGCGTCCCCGTCTCCATGGTGCCGTCTAATTTTCAGCGTCTAATCGCCAGATTAGACGCGCTTGCGCAGTCCGGTCTTCTCCTTTTGTGAATGGGGCTGCTCGTGCCGGAGAGCGGCTCCTTGTAGCTCCGCCCCGTCACGTGCCGATTCCAGCCAATCAGGAGGCTGGAATCGGCAATGGACCGCACAGAAGCCCTGCGGTCCACCGAGGGAGAAGATCCCGGCGGCCATCTTCAGCAGGTAAGTAAGAAGTCACCGGAGCGCGGGGATTCAGGTAAGCACTGTGCGGTTTTCTTGTTGAACCCCTGCATCGGGTTTGTCTCGCGCCGAACGGGGGGGGGGGGGGCAATTGAAAAAAAAAAAAAACCCGTTTCGGCGCGGGACAACCCCTTTAAGCCAGTCACCAACAAGAGATACTCTATTGGCATTGAGGACTGCAAGGAAGCCTGCAGGAGAGCTGCAGTTCAGCGGAAGGGACCCCAACAGCAACTGCTAGGCGAGTATTTTTTTTTATGCAGTGTAGCTAGGGCTTATTTTTGAAGTAGGTCATATATAGGACTAAGTTTGTTAAAACTTTTGGGGGGTATTTTGGAGTCAAAGATTCTGAACATGACATTAGTTTCTCTCCATCAGGTCTGCTTATCAAGATATGACCTATGTCCATATAAAAATGCCCACATATTGTATTATACATGTAATAAATGCCAATCAAAAGCTGAAGGTACAAAGATGAATCCCAAGAAGTCCAGAACACAAATAAAACAAGTTTCTTCATTGAGATGTCAATGAAACTACATTTCTGTGATTTCCTGAGATGAGATATTCCTGGACATTAGCACTGGATGTGTCCCCCATCATCCGCAGTCCTGTTCTTCCACGGTCACCAGTAGTCTGTCATCATATGTGTCTCCCATCATCCGCAGTCCTGTTCTTCCACGGTCACCAGTAGTCTGTCATCATATGTGTCCCCCATCATCCGCAGTCCTGTTCTTCCACGGTCACCAGTAGTCTGTCATCATATGTGTCCCCCATCATCCGCAGTCCTGTTCTTCCACGGTCACCAGTAGTCTGTCATCATATGTGTCCGCCATCATCCGCAGTCCTGTTCTTCCACGGTCACCAGTAGTCCACCATCATATGTGTCTGCCATCATCCGCAGTCCTGTTCTTCCACGGTCACCAGTAGTCTGTCATCATATGTGTCCCCCATCATCCGCAGTCCTGTTCTTCCACGGTCACCAGTAGTCCGCCATCATATGTGTCTCCCATCATCCGCAGTCCTGTTCTTCCACGGTCACCAGTAGTCTGTCATCATATGTGTCTCCCATCATCCGCAGTCCTGTTCTTCCACGGTCACCAGTAGTCCACCATCATATGTGTCTCCCATCATCCGCAGTCCAGTTCTTCCACGGTCACCAGTAGTCCACCATCATATGTGTCTCCCATCATCCGCAGTCCAGTTCTTCCATGGTCACCAGTAGTCTGTCATCATATGCGTCTCCCATCATCCACAGTCCAGTTCTTCCATGGTCACCAGTAGTCTGTCATCATATGCGTCTCCCATCATCCGCAGTCCTGTTCTTCCATGGTCACCAGTAGTCTGTCATCATATGCGTCTCCCATCATCCGCAGTCCTGTTGTTCCACAGTCCTTATTTCCTGGTGAAGTCGTTCATCCTGTTCATCACTTACATCACTAAGACACTCTGGAAATCCATCCACAATGACTGATGCTCATGTTACATCCAAGTGTTCATCAACAGAAGTGAGCGTATTCTCCACAAGTTCAGCGTAGTTTACCAATTAACACGCACGCGCCTCAAAAGTTGTCCACTGAATCTTGGAAATTCTGGTCTTTCACAAGTTCCTGGATTTGTGGTCCATCGAATTGACCTGCTTTTAGCTTCTCCGTGCTCATCGCAGGGAGTTTTCTACATTTGGGGCCAAAACACTTTTCATTTCTCTTCAATGTCTTTACACTTTGCTTCATTAAAGGGGTTGTCCCGCGCCGAAACGGTTTTGTTTTTTATTCAATAGGCCCCCCGTTCGGCGCGAGACAAACCCAATGCATGTGTTAAAAAAAAACAAAAAAACGGATAGTACTTACCCGAATCCCCGCGCTGCGGCGACTTCTTCCTTACCTTACCAAGATGGCCGCCGGGATCTTCACCCACGATGCACCGCGGGTCTTCTCCCATGGTGCACCGTGGGCTCTGTGCGGTCCATTGCCGATTCCAGCCTCCTGATTGGCTGGAATCGGCACACATGACAGGGTGGAGCTACGAGGACCAGCTCTCCGGCACGAGCGGCCCCATTCACCAGGGAGAAGACCGGACTGCGCAAGCACGTCTAATCGGGGGATTAGACGCTGAAATTAGACGGCACCATGGAGACGAGGACGCCAGCAACGGAACAGGTAAGTGAATAACTTCTGTATGGCTCATAATTATTGCACGATGTACATTACAAAGTGCATTAATATGGCCATACAGAAGTGTATAACCCCACTTGCTTTCACGAGACAACCCCTTTAAGCCCAGTTTGATGTTCAGCAGTGGTGATATATACCATATGTACTAATAGTAAGCAAATGCTGTCAGGAAAATAAGGTAGATTTAACAAAAATAGACAACGACATCAGGATTAGCTCAAAAACTACTAGAGCTCCGAGAACAAAATGGATGGGCTTTTTTTTCGGAATCAGAGGCACAAAATTACCCAGAGTAAGGTCTAAAATTCCAGGCACCGTGAAAAATGTTTTCCTTGTTCCCCAGTGTAAAAGCACCCTTACTGAAAACAATAACATTTTATTCTACTGACTAACACAGTACCAAACGGTTTTCTTGATGCCAGATGCCACCTTCAGGGATCTTAGAAAGTCCAAGTCTTATCAAGGCCAAGCTGTTTTGGTGGCCCAAGAGGAACCACACAATATTAACCCCTTACTAAAAGCCGGTTTGCACCTTATAGGGGTTCTGACATGAAAAAGAAAAATTTTTTACTTACCTTGCCTGGTCAGGACAGATCGCCAGGCATGTCCCCTCCATCGGGCATCTTCTTCTGTGGCTTGTAGAAGCAGAGCAGGAGCGGTCAAAATGACCGATCCCTGCTCTGCTCCAGCCGTCAGCCACTTCCGAGGTGAACGGACGGGCCACCCACAGCAAACACGTCACTTGCTGTGGGCGGCCCATCCATCCTGGCTGAACTCCCGAGTGCTGCGCATGCGCAGTGGAGAGGCGGCCCGTCCTGACTCCTGTCAGAGGGCACCTGTCTTCTGCGCATGCACGGATTCCCGGAGGGGGGGCGGGGGCTCGTCGGAGGAAGTAGTAGAGCCTGCTGGGAAATGACCCCGCTGCACAACAACAATAAGAAAAAAGGCAAGTATAACATTTTTATGCTTTAGCAGCCATTAATTGTGGGTTCTCTGTGTCCATTAGGCAGGCCAGGGAACAATGGCTGCTAAAGCATAAAAATCTGATTCATGTCAGAACCCCTTTAATGACGAACCAATTTTTCAGGTTGTTTTCCCCCATCGTCGCAATCCAGGAGCCATAATTTTTTATTTTTTTCCGGCAATATAGCCATGTAAGGGCTTGTTTTTTGCAGGGCAACTTGTATTTTTAAATGGCATAATTTTTGGGTACATATAGTGCACTGTATAACTATTTTTTTTTTAAGGGGAATTTATACAAGTTTATGTTTTGTTACTTTTGTACAGATTTACTTTTCGGTCACGGCATTCCAAGAGCCATAGCATTTTTATTTTTCAATTAACGGCGCTCTATGGGGGCTTCTTTTTTGCAGGATGAACTCTAGTCTTCAGTTATCCCATTTTGGGAATATTTTGATTGCTTTTTATTCCATTCTGGCATGTTTTTAATAACATTCACTGGGCAGTAAATGTTAAATTCTGCAGGCCGCTACAATTATGTCAATACCAAATTCATATAGTTTTTTTCTTACTTGCACTTTAAAAGTTTTCACACTTTAAGGCCTCATGTCCACGGGCAAAAGGAAGAATTAAAATCCGTAGCGGATTTTAACTCTTCTCCTGCCCGCGGATCCGCATCCCATAGGGATGCATTGACCACCCGCGGGTAGATAAATACCCGCGGATGGTCAATAAAAGTGATTTTTTTTAAAAATGGAGCATGAAAAAGTCCGGACCGTGCTCCATTTTCGTGCGGGTCTCCCGCAGGCTTCTATTGAAGCCTATGGAAGCCGTCCGGATCCGTGGGAGACCAAAATCGGAATTTACTCACCTGCTCCGGATCTTCCCTTCGCCGCGGCTTCATCTTCTCTCCGTCGCGGCCGGATCTTTTTTTCTTCGGGCCGGCGCATGCGTGGGGCACGCAACCGACGTCATCCTGCGCATCCGCCGAACCGAAGAAAGAAGATCCCGCCGCGACGGAGAGAAGATGAAGCCTCGGCGAAGGGAAGATCCGGAGCGGGTGAGAGGTGAGTTAATTCTTATTTTTATGCCACATGTCCGCGGGGCAGGAGGGACCCGCTATGGATTCTCCATTGAGAATCCGTAGCGGGCCTGATTTTCCCCGTGGACATGAGGCCTAAAAGTTTTGTTTATTACTGCATTTTTTTTTTTGTCAATGGGTGCTATGAAAGGGTTTTTTTTTTACTGGATGAGTTGTACTTTAATGGTACCATTTGTTGATCCATGCAACTCTTTGATCCCTTTCTATTCCGTTTTTTTGTAAGGTGAGATACGCAAAATTAACTATTTACGTCATATTTTTTGTATTCTCTTTTCTTGACGTGCATTGTGCAGGTTAAATAATGTGTCAACTGTCTATTCTGGGTAATTACAAATGTAGCAATACCTCATATGCTTTGTAAAGGGTTAAATGTGGGGTTTTGATGTTTTTATTTTTACTATTTTAATACACTTTAAAACTTTTACCCCACTGGAAGCGGGGTGGGGTGGGGGGGGGGCGGCGCGTCTTGAATATCAGCATCTTTTATCGATCTTCCAATACACCATTATACATCAGTGCATTAGTAAGCCTCATAGGCCACCGTAGCTGGCAGACCCGGAGGCTACATTAAAATCTCTGACTGCTATACCGACCCATCAGGACCCCGCGATCACATCACAGGCATCTGATGGGTGACAGAGGGAGCCCCCTGCCTTTGTCCGGCTTTTACATGCCACAGTCACACCGACCACGGTGTGTTAAGAGCTAAACACCATGGATCCGAAAGTTTCTTTGGTAACCGGTTTTAACCCCTTCCAATCCACTGTCTGACCTCTGAAGACATTATGATTTAAGGCTGTACAGTTCCGATGTTGGAAGACATCCGTCGGGGTTCTCTTACTGTATATTGCCAGCCTCTCTGCTGTTGGACCCTATCTAACGTGTCACCTCATGCAGTACTGGCTTTAGCCAGCAGATAGCGCTGTTGTATAACGGCAGAAAAAGAGTAAGCCCCCTAGGAAAACCCGGATACAAATTGGATTGGAAAGGGTTAAAGCAATTGCCCAGCGGTCATCCAACAGCCGAGCATCCACTCCCCCCCCCCCCCCCCCCCGCCCCAGGAGAACTGCACTGGAGTTCTAATAACTTTTTTTGAAGACACTGTAGAATAAAGCCCCTTAACGGCCGCCGTCAAAAGGCGTATGGGCGGTTTATAGGGGGTTAAATTGGTGGTCTAAATATTGTATCGGTGAAAAAATAATACATGATAAAAACTGTTTTTATCCTTATTTCCCTCTAAAATGCAGAAAATATAAGTCACTGAAGTGTTGAAAAAATGTAATTGACAGTTTTCTTAGATATCCTGATCTGAAACCACCGTGTGACCTCCATCTAATGGCGATTTTATTTAATATTCATTAGGACAAAACATAAATCACAAGAGAACAATGATAGAATGATGAGAGCTGAATAAAATGCCGTATAATAGCCATAATTTAACGAGGAACATCTCAATAAACAAATTAACCAAACACAAAACTCCATTCCAAAAATCCATAACCGACTAAACTTTTTATTTCCAAACATTGATTGAGTGAGAAGCAAGCTCATTTTTACTGCATGAACATCGTGGTTACAGCGAGGATATTGACTCGTTCTGCACCTTTACTTTATCAATCATATTTGCTACATTCAGCCTCTGATTTCAAATAGGAACATGTATTATATTACCATCCAGTATATTGGAACAGATTTAATCTGAAAACTGTATTACACATCCTGCATAACATTTAGATACTTTTTTTGACCTAAAATGGGTGTGGCTTAGAGTAAAAGGATGTGGCTTCCTGAAAGTGGGTGTGGCCTAAAGGCAACACTGGGATTGCATAAACAAAAAGCATAAATAAACTTGATCCCTTTTATTTATTATTTCTACATAAGCACAATTTATTTCTGTTATTCTCTAATATCCAAAGTTTTCTGGACCGGGTGATAAATCAGATTAATGAGTATTTACAATGAAGTACACTTATAACCCATGCAGAAGTCCAACCCTTTACCTGAGGCTTCAGCAAACAGAAAGGATAGGGTTGTATAGGTATAATATGTATGAGCATGTGTATTAGGGACTACTGAGAGTTGCCCAATGGCAGACGTAGGGTAAACCGTGGATCAGCCATGTTTTATTCCAATATGACTGATCCTTTGTTCTGTTCGATTGTCAGAAGCTTCTCAGGGTGATTTATCCCCTTCCTACTGAAACATGTTGCTGTGACAGCTGTAGCAGAGGATTTCTTTATCTCCACTGAGAGTCCCCTTTATTTTTAACACATTCTATGAATGATTTTCAGGGAAGGGCTTATATGTAAAGCCCTTCCCTGAAAATCCCTTCAGGGCTTGCCAGCAGCCCATTGCTTTCAACGGGACTGCAGAAGGACCGATCCCATTTAAAGCAATGGGAAAACATTGCGATCCTCTGACACAGCTGTCACTGCTGTGACAACTGTGGCAGGGGATTCTTTACTCCCCGAGGGGAGTCCTCTTAGCACTAATCACTGTGACAGTGCTGTCACAGTGTTCAGTGACAAGGGGACTCCCCGCTAGGGAATACTGACACGCACCACGGACCTATGGTGAACGCATGTCCTATGATTTGCATGTACGTGCGTTTGCACGCCTGTAAAACACGGACATGTGAACACACCATAAGGAATCAATGGTTCTCGTAGGCGCGCATTTTTGTGCGCACAACTGTACGCACATAAACACGCTCATCTGAATCGCGTAGCTCCGCCCCGTCATGTGCCGATTCCAGCCAATCAGGAGGCTGGAATCGGCACATGGCATGGGGCGGAGCTACGCGATGACGCGTAGAAGGGGGCGGAGCCAGAACGCCGCTGCTGCTGAACCGAGCCGAAGGCAGAAGACCCTTCTGCGCAAGCGCGTCTAATCGGGCGATTAGACGCTGAAGTTAGACGGAGCCATGGAGACGGGGACACCAGCGCAGGGAAGGTAAGTGAATAACTTCTGTATGGCTCATATTTAATGCACGATGTATATTACAAAGTGCATTAATATAGCCATACAGAAGTGCTGAACCGCACTTGCTTTCGCGAGACAACCCCTTTAAGAAAAGGGCTGCAACTTTCCAAGAAGCTTCAGGATGCATTTTTTGATCTAAAAAGGCCTCGCATGTTAACGAGTGTGATCTCTGGCGGAATTCCACGGTCTGATATCGCGCTCTCCCGTTTGTAGGGAGCCTTATATAAAATTGTTTTTTTTCCTATTACTTTTAATACTACTACCATAATAATGTACATTAGAATCCCATCATACCAAGAATGTAAACCGCTATAAAAATAGAAGTATACCTGCTCGGTTGACCTTGTCTGCCCGCTAGCTCCACACGGTTAAACAATGTAGTAGCAGGATGAAATATTAGCAGGCTCTGGAATTCTGGCATAATCTCTTCCTTAATCTACCTTCAGCTCAGAGGCAAAACAAACAATGAGAGAGAACTCCCTGCTTAATAAGGTGGGAAAAGACCTGAGCGCAATCTCCAGCCCGCAGTAACATCCCCTCCCCCTGTTTCTTCTTTGGGGGATGGAAGCCCAGTAAGACCAACAGTTTGCTTAGTTGCAGGTCCTGGAAATACCTAACAGGTGGCACCCTTCTTAGAGGCGGACAGCAAAAATATACGGCATCTTAAAGTCATCAAGTATATGAGCATAGAATGTTCGACTTCACGTCACCTTGGGACTTTTGTTTCTGCGGTTGGCAACTCTGTGAAAAAATTCAAGTCCCTACAAGAAGTTATCATTTCGCTACAAACCTCGTCCTGCACTTCCATCTCAGGCAGATGTGTAAATGATGGGAGTTGTGGTGATTAGATGAACGGTCTTGTCACCCGAGACCCTAAAAGTGGTTCCCCCCTTGTCCTATAAGAGGCTCCTGGAGGCTCCTTGTGTGTAGTGACCTCTTCTTCCGCTTGTGTAGAGCTTGTTGGCCACTAGACCCCTCTACGACGCAGAGAAAAGATTTCACCCCGTTACCAGAGTCTGAGAGGGGCGCGTTATTGGGATGTGAGAAGCTGGATGGTCGTATCCATGAATTGTCCCCCACTGGGCTGTTCTAACCAGACTGTTAGGAGGGTGTAGGCACCAGTGGATGGGGGCACACAAGGTGACAGGGCTCAGGATGCCCCCTACAGACCACCAGTAAAGAGGAGTGTCTGACCATCCAACAAGCAGTAGCAGCTCCAACTGTGTTTTGGTCCACCATCCAGAGACAAGTGGCGCCATCGTTACAGGCTCCTGTGTATTTCAGAATCATTTCCAGGCGCGTGGCTGGAGGACATTTGATCTCATGGAGTCCATTACATGTACTGTTTATGACACCCACTGTCACCTCTGTTTCCAGTGGTGTTGTGAATAACAAAACTGGACTGCTATGGGGTGGAACTGGGTTGTCTTTAGCAATTCATCCAGGTTTAGTTTGGGCGCTGATGATGGCCGTATTTATGTCTGGAGACCTAGAGAAGAGTACCTCAATCTTGCATTTACTGTGGAGTGGCACACTGCCCCCTGCTGGTGTGATAGTCTGAGGGGCCATTGCATATAACAGTTGGTCCGCCTAGTAGTGGTACGAGGGACAATGACAGCTCTGTGATATGTTCAGGACATCCTGCAGCCACATGTGTTCCTCTCATGGCGGCTTCCAAGAGGCATTTTTCAGCCGGATAGGCTTAGCCGCACACACAAGGGGGTCACAGGAATGTCCCCACAACATTGTCACACTTCCGTGGCGTGCTTGGTCGCCACAGTGGTATGCTTGGTCGCCAAATTTATTACGAATAGAACATTTATGGGAACATCTGAGATGCCAACTTCGACAGCCGACAGATTTGCATGCTCTAGAGGCTCAGGTACAGCAAATGTGGAGTGATTTGCCACAGGGTACCATAAGAAACCCGTATGCCTCCATGCTCGCCCTATCACATCTTAAATCCAAGCTAAATGCAGTTCAACAAGCTACTAGAACCTCCATGCCCGACTGTATCACATCTTGCATCCAAGCTATAGGTGGCCCAACAGGGTAGTACAGCCTCCATGCCCTCCCGTATCACATGGTGAATCATACCTCGAGGTGGCCCAACAGGGTACTAGAGCCTTCATGCCCCACCTTCTGTATCACATGTGTATACAAGTTAGAAGCAGTACAACAGGGTACTATAGCCTCCCTTCAAATGTTCAGTTTTCTGCAATAAATCCCTAGTGTCCTTGTCACTACTGGTAGCATGAAGCAGTACCTGCAGCCCAATCAGGCTGCACAAGTAGTCCTGCTTCTCCAGGATGGAACATAGATCCCAGCAGTCTCAAAAGCATGGAGCAGACACCAGGATACGGGCCATTACACAAGGAGAGCTAGACAAGGCCGTAGAAAGGCATCCACCCAACATCAGCAATAGTATCTGCCCCTCTATACAAGGAGGAACTGGAGAAGCACTGCCAAAACCCAACACAATGACCTCCTTACTGGTCTGCATGCTCCTCACCAGACTGTTAGGGGGGGGGGG
Source organism: Eleutherodactylus coqui (assembly GCF_035609145.1). Classification (NCBI taxonomy): domain Eukaryota; kingdom Metazoa; phylum Chordata; class Amphibia; order Anura; family Eleutherodactylidae; genus Eleutherodactylus; species Eleutherodactylus coqui. Next base: position 212,960,225 of record NC_089843.1, read on the forward strand.
GAGACTGCATGAGGGCTCGATATTATATAGATCATCTCCATCTCAGAAGACAAATGAGGGAACATATTGCTCAAAAAAATTAGGAAACAACATTACTGCAGGCAGCTTAACGTTCACCACAGCGTCTCAAGGCACTTTAGCATGCACTCCCCGTGAACCTGCTCATAGGAGAAGAGGACAAGGCATACATTATACATTCTTCTCTTATCTATCCATGCATATAATATACTTAAAGGGGTTGTCCCGCGAAACAAAGTGGGGTTATATACTTCTGTATGGCCATATTAATGCACTTTGTAATGTACATTGTGCATTAATTATGAGCCATACAGAAGTTATTCACTTACCTGTTCCGTTGCTAGCGTCCCCGTCGCCATGGTGCCGTCTAATTTCAGCGTCTAATCGCCCGATTAGAGGCGCTTGCGCAGTCCGGTCTTCTCCCTTCTGAATGGGGCCGCTCGTGCCAGAGAGCGGCTCCTCGTAGCTCCGCCCCGTCACGTGTGCCGATTCCAGCCAATCAGGAGGCTGGAATCGGCAATGGACCGCACAGAAGACCTGCGGTCCACCGAGGGTGAAGATCCCGGTGGCCATCTTCACAAGGTAAGTAAGAAGTCACCGGAGCGCGGGGATTCGGGTAAGTACTACCCGTTTTGTTTTTTTTTATCCCTGCATCGGGTTTGTCTCGCGCCGAACGGGGGGGGGGGCTATTGAAAAGGGAAAAAAAAACGTTTCGGCGCGGGACAACCCCTTTAACTAGGTATCAAATTAATTGTAGCATTAAAGGGGTTGTCCCGCGCCGAAACGGGTTTTTTTTTTTTCAAACCCCCCCCCCGTTCGGCGCGAGACAACCCCGATGCAGGGACCTAAAGAAAGCTTACCGGAGCGCTTACCTTAATCCCCGCGCTCCGGTGACTTCTATACTTACCGGTGAAGATGGCCGCCGGGATCCTCTTCCTCCGTGGACCGCAGCTCTTCTGTGCGGTCCATTGCCGATTCCAGCCTCCTGATTGGCTGGAATCGGCACGTGATGGGGCGGAGCTACACGGAGCTACACGGAGCCCCATAGAGAACAGGAGAAGACCCGGACTGCGCAAGCGCGGCTAATTTGGCCATCGGAGGGCGAAAATTAGTCGGCACCATGGAGACGAGGACGCCAGCAACGGAGCAGGTAAGTATAAAACTTTTTATAACTTCTGTATGGCTCATAATTAATGCACAATGTACATTACAAAGTGCATTATTATGGCCATACAGAAGTGTATAGACCCACTTGCTGCCTCGGGACAACCCCTTTAAGTTACTTTTCTGTTCAGCGAAAGAACCTGAAAACCACAGGAAATAACACAGGGGGGCGCAGTGACCCCAACTGTAATTAAGGTGATTGGTTAACACTAGGGTTACTGATTTTAACCTTTCTGCTGAATGACAACCTTTGAGTTTTTTCATTGCTGTTAAACAGGAAATGTTCTTTAATGTGGCTTTATTCGCACAAACATAATAAAGCAATTCATTATCTGTGCAGACAAAGTATATAAATTAAATCCTCGCATCTGGTGAAATATCAAGCTGCAGCGCGTAATAATATGAATCTCTAGGCAACGAGCCCCATTGTCAGCTCTCTATTTTTATGTTCATGAGAAGCATTAGAAGTTTTGATTACTCTAAATTGTGAGCTGTAGGAGTAGATTTGAGAAGTTCCCCCCTCATCGACTCAAGTCTGACAATGTAGCCTCCGCATTATGTGCAAAAATAGAAGGCAGCCATTCACATGGATACACAGGAGGCTTCAGGTGCACAAACCCCGTCAGCTCATAATGCTACCGCCGTACAGGGACGGATGGACCAGCGCGGTCACAGGGGCAGGTGTGCGCTAATGTTACATTATTGGAAACAATGTCTCTACTAGATTTTCTTTAAATGTTGCATGTCTAATGATAACATGAGTTCATGTCAGGTGGCCGAGGATTTCAATCAAGGAAGACAGTCAGTGAGCGCAGGAAGCGGCAGGAAAGCGGTTCAGAAATTCAGGGAAACTGTCAGTCTCCTGACAGATCGCACGCTCACTGACTGTCTTCCGGGGTGTTCTTAATTGAAAGCCTTTGCCACCTGATGTGAACTTCTGTTACGGACCATCAGGATGATCTCAATTCTGTCTTTATTGTTAACGTCATCTACTGCTACCTGACAAGACGTGTGATTAGCGTTATCCATACCATATAATTCAGCATAACTTTATTAAAGGGGTTGTCCCGCGCCGAAACGGGTTGTTTTTTTTTTCAATAGCCCCCCCGTTCGGCGCGAGACAAACCCGATGCAGGGGTTTAAAAAAAACAACCCGATAGTACTTACCCGAATCCCCGCGCTCCGGTGACTTCTTACTTACCTTGCGAAGATGGCCGCCGGGATCTTCACCCACGGTGGACCGCAGGTCTTCTCCCATGGTGCACCGTGGGCTCTGTGCGTTCCATTGCCGATTCCAGCCTCCTGATTGGCTGGAATCGGCACACGTGACGGGGCGGAGCTACGAGGAGCAGCTCTCCAGCACAAGCGGCCCCATTCAGAAGGGAGAAGACCGGACTGCGCAAGCGCGTCTAATCGGGAGATTAGACGCTGAAATTAGACGGCACCATGGAGACGGGGACGCTAGCAACGGAGCAGGTAAGTGAATAACTTCTGTATGGCTCATAATTAATGCACGATGTACATTACAAAGTGCATTAATATGGCCATACAGAAGTGTATACCCCCACTTGCTTTCGCGGGACAACCCCTTTAAAACTTTACACAACATCATCCAGATCCATCAACTATAAAAATGAATGCAGGTATTAATTTCTATCACCAACTAGAGGCATGGCAACAGACCTGACAGAACCACAGGGGTGCAGGTCAGGGGACACCTGGGAAATAGAACCATAATAGAATACATTTCCACTTGGCTTTCAATGGGACGTTTTATTAAGGAGCCACAAAAATATTAAACTTTAGGAAGGCAAAGTTCAATCAGATTAGAGATGCTCTTAACTTTATTGACTGGGACAATGTCCTTAGAAATAAGAGTACAAGCAATAAATGGCAAATGTTTAAAAGCAACTTAAATAGTCACTGTCAGCAGTACATGGCTTACAGGGAAAAAGGGGAAGGAATAGAAGAAAATCCACATGGATTTCTCAATATCATGCACTTTTCTGCTGGTGTAATACACTGCAAAAAATTTGCAGTGTATTTACCACATGTGAACATACCCTAAGGGCCCTTTAGGGCCATAAAAGGTGGAAAAAAAAAAAAATTGGATAGAAATAGCATTCATTCATTTGGATGAGTATACGCCCAGATTTTTTTTTTTAAAGGGGTTGTCCCGCGGCAGCAAGTGGGGTTATACACTTCTGTATGGCCATATTAATGCACTTTGTTATATACATCGTGTATTAAATATGAGCCATACAGAAGTTATACACTTACCCCCTCCGATGCTGGCGTCCCCATCTCCATGGCGACGACTGAAGCCTTCTTCTCTGGTCGCAGCAACAGTCGCGCTTGCGCAGAGAAAAACCATCTCCTGGAGGCTGTGGGCTCACTAGCTGCGTCCTGGCTCCTCCCCTTCTCAGCGTCATCGCATAGCTCCGCCCCCTCACATGGTGCCGATCAGCCAATGGGTGTGGCTGTAATCGGCAGTGGAACGCAGACAGCAGAAGAACATCCACAGTGCACCATGGGAGAAGACCCGCAGGGCACTGTGGGAGAAGACCAGCGGCAGCCATCTTGGACAGAAGATTTTTTAAAGTAGCTGAACGGGGATTCAGGTAAGGGAATTGTTTTGTTTTTTTTTTACTAACACATGGCAGCGTTTTTCCTTTATAGGTACTGGGAGACTGGGCAAAAAAAAAAAATTTTAGCTTTCGGCGCGGGACAACCCCTTTAACTTGGCTAAAAATTTGTTTGCCATTTGGATCGTGCAGGCCTAAAAATCAAATGTCGATAAGCGTGTGTAAATAGGCAGCCCATGATTGAACGGCTGCCATATACTGTGAATCGAGGTGGGCGGGCCAATATGATCCTCGGGCCACTCCGCCTCCATTGTCTGAGCAATCATCGTTACTGTGTAAAAGCAAAAGAGCAATTATAGCTGGGATGGCAGTTGGGTGCAGACCCTAAGGAAGGCAAGCCAACAAGTCTAGGACATTCCGGGCCATCAGAGGCAATTACAGGGATAGAATATAAGAGGGGAACTAGAAGTCCCAGCATGTCCATATTGTCACTACGCAATATGAGAAGACATTACATCCAGGCTGTTATGTCAGAAGGTATAAGAGGAGAGAACGAGAAGTCTCAGCACTTCCCTGGCAATAAGATCTCCCCCAATTTCCATCATTACTGGACCTTTAGCCTCCACTGCTAGGCTGCACCCCTCATGATATTATCAAAAGGGTCCTTCAGCTCCACTGCCCAGCACACATCCTAGTTACAATGCCAAGCTCTGCCCCCTAGGGACATTACCCCAGGTCCTGATTCAGTCATCAGCATCCAGATCCTCTCTTCTTATCTACTGTAATCCCCCACCTGCCCACTAGAGTGCGCTGACCAAGGAAGAAGGCTAAATCTGCCTCATGGTTACAATACCCCTGGTGCCACATGAAAGGTTGGTATATAAAAGGAGAATGCTTGGTCTGGGAGAGAATGTGTGTCAGCGGGTAAGTAACTGGTCAGTAATAGAAAGCAGACGGGGGTTATTAATGGTACATACTCTGATTGGGTCACCGTTACTAGTGGGGCACCACAGGGGGCAGTACTGGGCTCTATTCTTTTTAAATATATTTATTATTGACCTGGTAGAAGAATTGCACAGTAAAATAGCTATATCTGCAGAGAATACCAAACGAGGTCATGTAATTAACATAAGAGAGGATAGGATGTGGTGGCAAACTGATCTAGATAAGCTGAGGGCTTGGGCAAAAAAGGGGCAAATGGGGCTTAACACTGATAAATGTGCGGTTCTGCACATGGGCAGAGGTACACACTAAAGGGGAAACCACTGGGGAACACTGACATGGAGAAGGACTTGGGGAGTTTAGTCAACTGTAAGCTGAACTGGAGCAACCAGTGTCAGGCAGCTGCTGCCAAGGGAAATGAGATCCTGGGGTGCATCAGAAGAGATCTAGGGGCACATGATGAGAACATTGTTCTTCCTCTTTACAAGTCACTGGTCAGACCACACATGGAATATTGTGGACAGTTTTGGGCACCGATGCTCAAGAAGGACATATCAGAGCTTGAGCGGGTACAAAGGGTGCAACTAAAGTAATAAATGGAATGGACGGACTACAATACCCAGAGAGGCTATCAAAATTGGGGTTATTTAGTTAAGAAAAGAAGACGGCTGAGGGACGACCTAATAACTATGGATAAATATATCAGGTGACAGTACAGAGATCTCTCCCATCATCTATATATACCCAGGACTGTGACTGTAACAAGGGGGCGCCCTCTACATCTAGAGGAAAGAAGGTTTCTACACCGACATAGAAGGGGGTTCTTTACAGTAAGAGCAGTAAGACTATGGAACTCTCTGCCTGAGGGCGTGGTGATGGTGAACTCCATAAGAGTACAAGAGGGGCCTTTCTTGAGTGATACAATATTACATGCTATATCACTGATTACTTCAGAAGGGTCGGTGATCCGGGGATTATTCCAACTGCCAGATTGTAGAAGAATGTTGTTCCCTAAAATTAGGAAAATTGGCTTCTACCTCATTGGATTTCTTTTTTTCCTTCCTCTGGATCAACATTGGGGATAATAGACTGAACTAGATGGACAGATGTCTTTCTTTTAGCCTTACACACTATGTGTAATATAATTGGACACACGGACTACATTTACACTGTGCTTGAGCACACGCTGTCCTTATTAGAGATGAGCGAGCGTACTCGGATAAGCACTACTCGCTCGAGTAATTTGCTTTATCCGAGTATCGCTGTGCTCGTCCCTGAAGATTCGGGTGCCGCTGCGGCTGACAGGTGAGTCGCAGCGGGGAGCAGGGGAGAGCGGGCGGGAGAGAGGGAGAGAAAGATCTCCCCTCCATTCCTCCCCGCTCTCCCCTGCAGCTCCCCGCTCCGTGCCGGCACCCGAATCTTCAGGGACGAGCACAGCGATACTCGGATAAAGCAAATTACTCGAGCGAGTAGTGCTTTTCCGAGTACGCTCGCTCATCTCTAGTCCTTATGTATACACTATTAGCCCGACATGTCAAAAAAGGGTCCTTTTGCCAAATAATTGGCTCCTCTGTCTTGGCGCACCTCAACTGTTTTATAAAAAGTGTTGTTGCCTGTGCCGGTCAACACGACTGCAGACACAAACGTGCGCAGATTGTCTTGTATAAAGAAATGGAAATCAATGGCCGATCTACAGAACCGTGTAGCCATAGGATTGAAACACAAGTCTGGCAGAACTTTTCAAAAAGTGTGGAATGAACACGGCCTTACAAGTAGTCGCGTACCGCCATGTGCCACACACAACTGCTGCCCGCACCTGGTGGAGTTGACAGCCACCCTCCCTGCTGAAAAGTTTTGTAACTTTTGTCACTTCATGCCTGAAAAAAAGTGTTGGGGGGGGGGGGGGGGGGGGGGGGGGGGAATTGATTGATACATTTGGTTCCTAATTGATACATTTGGTTCCTAATTGATACATTTGGTTCCAACATGACTGTTCTCCACGAGATCCAACAGGAAACTGGCAATATTACATATTTCATACCCATGCATATATGCATTCTGTAGATATGTATACATACCTATGCATCACAGACAGTGGTGGAGTATATAGGCTATACAGAACACGATCCATTACCTGTGCAGCCACATAACAAGCCCGAGTCTCTGCATTAGTCTACAGGAATGGGCTAGCAGTAAGGGGAGTGCTCGCCTGTATCTATCACATACGGCTATATGGTATGCAGTGTATATATATATATATATGGGGCACTGACCTTCCGATCGTGTAAGGAGGGCTGCCAATCCCAGCACAATCACTATGCCCTGCAGCCTCAGCTTCCCGTCCATCCTGCAAGGAGTTAATCCAGCAGCCGCAGGGTCAGTGTGGCCACTAGTAGGACTAGTTCATCCCCGGCCGGGGACTAGTCACAGGTCCTCGCGGTCCATGGTGTCAGCAGCGGCTGCTTCCCTGTAATCCCCCGGAGCCCGCAGTGCATTCTCCCCGCACAGCCCCGGGAATAGCCGTGCACTCACAGCGCTGACGCTCCGTGTGAACTCGTGCTCGGATCAGGTGGAGCCGCCGCTGCAAGGTGGACATGTGTGAGAGCGGCGGCATTGGCCGGAGACACTCCGGGAGCGGCTCCTCCTCCTGCTCTCAACTTTCCCTGCTCCTCTTCCCCTCCCTCTCCAGGGGACTGACTGCCCCAGAGAGAAGCGCTGAGGAGAACGGGGCAGCACTGGCCGCCCTCCTCCATGAGGGGGAGTCAGGGAGCCGTGCCCTACGGCTGGCGGGAAAGCTCCGTCCTGCAGGGCGAGTGCCGGCTGCCCCTTGTGAGGAGAGGGCTACCTGACTAGAGGGGTTCGGTCCTGGGGGGAGTCCTTTACCGTCCCTCACACACATACACACGGGCGGCAGTCACGTGACTCCGAGCAACCTGATCCTCTTGATTCATGTTGTGTGACTGACGGCTCCAGCCTGGAGCATGAGGACAGGCGGCCATAATGGAGGCGAGGAGGACGGGGTCTAGCCCAAGGCTCACTAGTCCTAGCCCCTGGTCACAGAAGACCCCCATTCCAGTCAGATTTACCTCACAATTTACTCCTAGGCTGCCCCCACAAGTAGTGCTCTGAGGGTCAGCGGAGGGGTAGCCAGCTTGTCCTTCCCCGAGGGCGAGGTTTTAGCCCAGTCCTCCCCCTGAGGCCGGGTTCACACAGAATGTCCGCACGGACATTTCACCAGCAGTCTTAAACCCAAGACTAAGCAGCAAAGTGGATGGGATTTGTACAAATCTCATCCGCACCGTGCGGACGGTCCGCTAGGGCCGAGCCGCGTGGAATTCAAAGCCACGGAACGCCAATTGTATCGCGGTTTCCTCCACGGCCATCTCTCCTCTCTATGGGGAGGGATGAACACAGTGCAATACAGACGGCGCAGTGGGGGCTCGCAGAATTTCCGTGCGGTCCCACTGCGGGATTTACGCTCCGTGTAAACCCAGTCTAAGGGCTCGTTCACACGAGTTACGCCTATCTGCGTGCGCTAGAGCACTGCGCAGCTCCGGAATGAACGGTTTTGTGAAAGGGGGGAGGCGGGGTTTGGGGGTGTTACTGTAGTTTTTGCGCCCGCAAGCCATGTTCATTTGCGCTCGCCTAAAACATATACTAATGAAATGGCTAATTAGTCTGAATTCCAGATGTGTTCTGTGTTTTTCCTGCACAATTACACAGTGTTCCACGCATCTCCGTGCGCATTTGCGCATCCCTATTGACTTCTACAGAGAGGTTGGGTGCGCAGGAAAGTAGAGCGTGCGGCGGGTTTTCTGTGCGTGACCGAAATGTACAGGAATAATACACACATGTGAACGAACCCATGAAAATCAATGGGTTCCATTCTCTGCAGATTCGCCCGTGTGTAGGGGGCCTGAGGGCGGTTTTGCTAAACTACCTAAAAAAGATACGTGGGGTTTCTTTACACGGACATATTTGCGCGCGCAAAGTCTACACGCAGAATGTTCAGTGAGCAGAACACGTTGACTTCAATGGGCTCGCACACGTTTACGGATTCTGAGCGCACATTTCTTTGATACAACATGCACACCAACGTTCCCAATAGAAGTCAATGGGGGGGGGGGGGCGTGTGCAAATGCGCAAGGAGACGCATGAAACACTGCGTACATCCGCTGTAGAACGATCACATCTGGTACTACTTAGTCGCTTCACTTGTTTGATGTGCACAAAAGTAACAGAAAAAGTGCGGCAAAATAAGCCGATATGCGTGCAAAAAAGACTCATTCATAGCGCAAAAGGCGTGCGCAGAACAATAGATAAACAATTCAGCTTTGTATTCAAACTGACCGCTCAAGCGAATGAGCAAATTAGGATATCGTTTGTTCATTCACTCAGACGAATGATTTATCACTACGTGAAAAAGTACCCCTACACCCTGTCCACAGGAGAAGGGTAAGTGATTGGTGAGGGTCCAATCACTGGGACCACCAGGGATCATGAGAATGGGGGTCCTGTTTAACTCCGCTGAATGAATGAATGAATAAGGTGGAGGTGAAGCAGAAGCGTTGGTGCACTATACATTTTAACCCTTTCCAATCCACTGTCTGACGACTTCTTACATTCTGATTGAAGCTTGTACAGCCCCAATGTCAGAAGACGTCCGACAGGGTATTCTTACCATCTATTGCCAGCCACTCTGCTGTCGGAGCCTCTCTGGCGTGCACACACTGGCTTTAGCCAGCAGATGGCACCCTTGTATAACAGCAAAAAGAGAAAGCTTTTTAGGAAACCCTGAATCCAAAGTTGGATTGGAAAGGGTTAATGGGACTGACCGAGACAAGCGCTTGTACTCGGCTATCTCCAGCATTCTGAATGGAGCTGCAGCATGCATGCTCGACCACCGCTTTATTCACATGATGGGGTTGGGGGGCACAAGACATCTCGGGATCAGCGGAGGTCCCAGTTGAACCTCACCAATCGGAAACATCCATTATCCCATGGAAAAGGCATAGGTGTTACACGTTGCACAATCCCTTTAAATCATGATGTAATATCATGTCTGCTGGACAGTCATGGTACTACAAGTCCCAGCATGCACTGTCATTGAAAGACTCTCTGTAAGGGACCATTCACACCTGCATTAGGGCTTTCTATCTCTGATCCAACGATCAGGAGGAGGTGGTTTTAAGAACGCGTTCCCTACCTGGGTGATTACATTATGTACATGAAATCCCCATGATGTAGCATGCTGTACAAAATTATCACTAAACTAATAACCCAATCATTACATCATACAGCAATCTGACAGGCAGCCATGCCACGACACCCACAGCTCATCGCGGGGGGCTATACGGGATCCCAGAACATCGTTCAGGGCATTTAAATGCCACTGTCAGAAGTGACAGCGGCATTTAAAGGGTCAACAGCCCTGATTTAAAAGGTTAACAGCCGCGCAGCTTATCCGGCCGTTGCTGCCAGCTGTAAGAAACAGCCGGCGCATGCGGTGTATGAAGAGAGATCACCCTGCTATCTCTCTGCATACATAGGCTGCCAATAGGTGTATCGACGGTCACGAAGGGGTTAAGTTTGTATTTCCTAATATGACCTGAAGAAGAGTAAAGTATGAAGGAGTTGTCCTATTCACAAACAAGAATGCTACTACCCATCATCACTCTACAGACCATACCGTGATTACAGGACTGATCACAGGCAGCCAGTGACAGAATAAACAATGACTCACGTGTGACAACATCTACAATTAGTATTGTGGTGTTTTCTCCATCCAGTCCACAACTTGTCTCTGCAGAGGTTGCAACGCAGAGGTCTTTGGTTCTGAGGTCTTAGGCAACTGTTAGGTGGTTTCACAACTGGCTGAGTGATCGTACTCAGAGTGGTCATAAATGGCTGCGCATCCAATTGGAAGAATGTGTGAAGCTGGGTACTACAAGGCTCAGTGTTCAAAATTTTTTATTAAAAATCTGAAGAAGGGAATTGAGGGGAAACTGATCAAATTTGCAGACGACACAAAGCTAGGAGGGATAGCTAACACTGGAGAAGAAAGAGAGAGGATTCAAAACAATCTAGAAAAGCTTGCACAGTGGGCGGTGACTAACAGAATGGTATTTAACAAGGAGAAATGGAAAGTCCTACATCTGGGCAAGAAACATTTAGAAAGCACATACAGAATGGGAGGAGTTGGGCTAAGCAGCAGCACATGTCAAAAAGACTTGGGTATACTAATAGATCACAGACTGAACGTGAGTCAACAATGTGATGCAGCAGCAAAAAAGGTAAACACAATTCTGGGATGTATTAAGAGAAGCATAGAGTCTAGATCACGTGAGGTCATTATCCCCCTCTACTCTTCCTTAGTCAGACCTCATCTGGAATACTGTGTCCAGTTCTGGGCACCCCACTTTATAAAAGACATAGACAAACTGGAGCAAGTTCAGAGAAGAGTTACCAAGATGGTGAGCTGTCTGCAAATCATGTCCTATGAGGAACGGTTAACCCTTTCCAATCCACTGTCTGACCTCTGAAGACATTACTATTTAAGGCTGTACAGCTCCGATGTTGGAAGACGTCCGTCAGGGTTCTCTTACTGTATGCTGCCAGCCTCTGTGCTGTCGGAGCCTATCCAACGTGTCACCTCATGCAGTACTGGCTTTACAGCATATAGTGCTGTTGTATAACAGCAGAAAAAGAGTAAGCCCCATAGGAAAACCAGGATACAAATTGGATTGGAAAGGGTTAAAGGATCTGGGAATGTTTAGCTTGCAAAAAAGAAGGCTGAGAGGAGACTTAATAGTTGTCTACAAATATCTGAAGGGCTGTCACAGTGCAGAGGGATCAGCCCTATTATCATCTGCACAAGGAAAGACTAGAAGCAATAGGATGAAACTGAAAGGGAGGAGACACAGATTAGATATTAGACAGCGAGGGTGATCAATGAGTGGAACAGGTTGCCACGGGAGGTGGTGAGTTCTCCACCAATGGACGTCTTCAAACAGAGGCTGGATAGACATCTGCTGGGGTGATTTAGTAAATCCTGCACTGAGCAGGCGGTCGGATCAGATGACCCTGGCGGTCCCTTCCAACTTTACCATGCTAGGATTCTTTGCTTTTTCATATCTATAATATAGTGCCACACATGGCTTCCCCTAAATATTATATAACCGTGCAACTCACAGCGCCCCCTAAGTAATAAATCTATAAAGCCGCACTGTCCTCCTGTAATGAACAATGATCTGTACTGTCCCTTTGTAGTAAACAAATAGCCATACTGTCCCTCTGTAGTAAAGCATTTACTGTACATGATAGTGAAGTCTGCTGGGCTATAGGGAGCTTTCACACAGGGCGGAATTATTGTGCAATCTGCACGCTTTCAAAATTTGCAATTGCGGAAATCCGCATTAAAATCCGTACGTCTAAATGCTAGCAGAATTAAGCCACTTGCAACTCCACATCAGAAATCAGAATCCGCATGTTAAGGGTCACTCACACAAACGTATTTTGGCTACGTATTATGCTTACTTTTTACAAGCGTCGTACATAGTACACAGCAAATACGCATGTAACATGCGTATTCACTGCATATTTTACACACACATAGACTATATACACACCAATATAGGACATGTAATCCATATTAGACTGTAATACACACCAATATAGGACATGCTGCGTTTTTTCCTCAGGTCTGAAAGAGATCAATGGCGTTTTAGCACTGCGTATTACATGTATAATATGCTGCCAAAATATGCTTGTGTGAGTTCTTGCGGCGTTTTGTGGACATTCGGATTTTTTTAGTGCAAATTTTTCCACGCAGCTGCAAATTCCAGTTGGTTTTACCGTGTTTCCTTGAAAATAAGACACTGTCTTATATTAATTCTTGCCCCAAAAGAGGCACAGTGTCTTATTTTCGGGGGGACTTATACTCACCTGGTCCGCGGCATCCCGATGCCGCGCGATGGTCTCCAGCAGTGCTGCGGCAAACTGCAGTGCCCTCCCCGTCTTCCATCTCAGCTTCTTTCTAGTGACAGGGCTTTGAATGCCCTGCCTCCAGCAAAGCAAGCGCCGTGATTGGCTAATCGAGCACCAGCAGCCAATCACAGCCGATGCTCGATGAGCCAATCACAGCCACTCACTGAATGACATCACTGAATGGCTGTGATTGGCTCATCAAGCGCCGGCTGTGATTGGTTGGCGCTCCATGAGCCAATTGCAGTGCTCGCTTTGCTGGAGGCGGGGTATTCAAAGCCCTGTCACCAGCAAGAAGCTGAGATGGTAGACGGGGAGGACACTGCAGTTTGCCGCAGCGCCGCCGGAGACCATCGCGAGCCATTGGGACGCCACGGTCCAGGTGAGTATTGATTTTTTAAAGCAGGTTAGCTAGGTCTTATTTTCGGGGGAGGGCTTATATTTCAAGCCTCGCCTGAAAACTGGGGTAGGTCTTATTATCGAGGTAGCTCCTATTTTTGGGAAAACACTTTATGTGTGTTTGTGTCTAATGTAGCCAAACAACAGAATGCAACAGAAAATTAGGGATGCAAAAATCAATATTTGAGCAGCAAAAAAATTGCTGCTGTTAGCTTTACTGGAGCTGTAAATTTGCATTTTACAGATGGGAATTTGTATCCTCCAGTATAACTTTCCATCAGCTTATGAATACAAGTTTAGCTTTTAGCTCATAAAATGATATCTGCATACCTTCTTCTCATTCTCGCTCTAGCTCTTCGACAAGCACAGCTTCTACAAGAATTTTGAAGTTTCTTCCTGGGATGCTGGTAGAAAGCCTTTCGCTTTATGATAGTTAAGGACGGATTAACCCTTTCCAATCCAATTTGTATTCTGGTTTTTCTAGGGGGCTTACTCTTTTTCTGCTGTTATACAATGGCGCTATCTGCTGGCTAATGCCAGTACTGCATGAGGTGACACGTTGGATAGGCTCTGACAGCAGAGAGGCTGGCAATATACAGTAAGAGAACCCCGACGGACGTCTTCCAACATCGGAGCTTTACAGCCTTAAATCATAATGTCTTCAGACGTCAGACAGTGGATTGGAAAGGGTTAAGGTAGCAGAGGATATGATACAGATAGGATAAAAATAAGATAGACAACTAAATACCTGTGTTTCTTTATTTTCTGTCAAACAGCTATGCCCCACTAAGGCCTCCATGGCCTTTCCATGGGCAGGACGGATTCCGTGCGGGGAATCACACACCGAATTCAGCCCTGCCAGTGACCCATGCTTACCTGAATTTCCCTGGCAGCAGCGTCTGCACGGATCTCTCCACTTCCGGGTTTGCTGTACTGCGCATGGTCCTCACAGCTCACCGTTGGACATGCGTAGTACAGTTTTTTTAAACTCTCCTGCTTTTCTATGGGATCCGCAGCACGTCCGCAGTGTCAGCGGATCAGACAGCTTCAATGGACGCCGTCAGTGTGGGGTCCGCACAAAAATTGAGCATACTGCAATTTATTTCCCGGACCAAAAGGTCCGCAAAACAGATCCGCATGCTTAAATTACTTTGCGGACGACCATGCTTCCCTATGAGCCGCTTGATTTGTGGATCTCCCGCGCAGGTTCCGCAGCTCAAACCCGCCCATGGATATGAGGCCTAAGTAAGTTAGGAGGTGAAATGAGTGAGGTATCCAGGACATAGGATTGAACCTGAGATTCTGAGGAAAGCAAGAAGGAAATTAAGGGTATAGAGTTCACTACCTGTCAGGTTGAAAAGGCATTTATCAAGCTCAAGTGTTTTTCATGCGGTATGTCCTATTTTAGAGCATATTACCAACGTAATTTGCCTATTCAGTGTGTAGACCATAGAAACAAGACCCCCCCCCCCCCACTCCAAAGATGGCGGAATTGCGGCTCTTTTCCATTTCACTTTGGACCTCCCAAGCTCAACTGAGTAGCATACACAACCCTGGCAACAGCTTCCGTGTAGACGGGAAGGCATCAGCATGTGACCACTGCAACCAATCAGAGGCACTCCTGGCATCACCACTCATATCCTCGGCGCCAGGAGTTTTGGACCATGAGGATGCGGCGTCTAATTGGCCGCAGCAGTGATAGGTTTCCACCTGCCTTTCAACCAGAAGCTATTACCGAGGCCGTGTGAGCAGCTCAGCTCTGCTTTGGGGGTCCGAGTAGTGAGCAGGATCTATTTTTTTATTTTCCCAGGGACCCAGTGGCTGGATAACTTTTTCTAGTAATTATAAAGCACATTTAAATTAAATCAAATTTTTCAGAGGGGTGTGTTGAAAATATGATGACATAAGGTGTTGGCAAATACATAAAACACATCTATAAATAGTCATTGAATGGCTGTGATTGGTTAACCCAGCGCCGGCTTTCAGTGGCTGACACCGCGCTGAGTTAGCCAATCAGAGCATTAGCTTTCTGGAGGTGGGGCATTCAAGCCCCGCATCCAGAAAGCAATGCTCTGTCGGCGTGGAGGAGGGGGTGACAGCCTGCAGCAGCACCACGGGAGGTAAGATTTTCTTTTTTCTACAGCGTATAAGACGACCCCCGACTTTGGAGAAGATTTTCCTGGGTAAAAAAGTCGTCTTATACGCTCTTCTCGGGCTTTTCAAACTCCACGCGATAGTGCAGGAGTTTAAAAAAATCTTTCCCACACAGAGTTAATACTACGTGCAGGAAAGATAGGGCAAGTCCTATCTTTTCTCGCCCATAATGTTAACGAGCGAGAATCCCGATAATGAAAATGAAAGTATTTAAATCAGTATTATTGATATTCACGGCTGCATAACGGGGCTAAAACACGTTCATGTGTTTTAGCCCTAAAACACAGGAAAACACAAGAAAAATGGTGGCTGTGCAGTCATGTGACCATTTGATAGGTGTTTTCCCTGGGTTTGGCTTGTTCCAATATCATTTTGGCCTGCTTGCATTTTTTCACGTGCATATTTTACAAAAGAATGGCCGCCTGCAGACGGGTGGAAATTCTGCAGCGGAATTCCCTGCAGAATTTCCGCCCCTGGATGCCTGCATAGGATTGCATTACAGCACGTAATGCTATGCAGACGGACGCGGTTTGTCTGCGCGAAATCACGCGCAGCAAACAAACGTCACTCACCGGCCGCCGGCTCCGCTCTGCACATGAAAGAGCCGAAGCTGCGGGAGCGGGTGAGTCCGTGGTGCTCTCTGCAGGCGCTCGGGTCGGGTCCCGCTGCGAGAATTCTCGCAGCCAGATCCGACCCGATCGTCTGCAAGCGGCCACTAACGCAGATGCAGCAAAATACGCAAAAAGAAAAAAAAACAACGCCACAAGTAGTACAAAAATGACATATGCTTGTGTGATTGAGGCCTTATAGGCTACTTTCACCGTTTTTTGTGGCTTGTAAATTTTAGTGGCTTTTTTATACAGACATTTTGATCTCATGTTTTTTTTTTCCTCATAAAGAAGGATATAAGAAAACACCTGAGTAATAAACCGTCAAACCTCAAGCCCGCTGCATCTGCAAAAAAAAAAAAGGATGTGAAGTCAATAAAAAAGTTCCATAAAAAACAGGCTGTTTGTAGAATGCTTTATAAATCCCGACTGACTTACAGCTAGCATCTGTCCTCAGAGTTTATGCCAAAAAAAAAAAACATTGCAGGAAAAGCAGTGCTTTTCCTAAAAACGCTATGTGTGCAACCTCCCTGAGCTGGAATTTAACACATATCATCTGAATATATGGCCATACATTTGGATTCATCTGCCCATTATTCTCTCTCTCTCTCCCTCTCTCTCCCTCTCTCCCCCTCCCTCTCTTTCCCTCTCTCTCCCTCTCCCTCTCTCCCCCTCTCCCCCCCTCTCCCTCTCTCTCCCCCTCCATCTCCCCCTCCATCTCCCCCTCCCTCTCCCCCTCTCTCTCCCTCTCTCTCTCTCTCCCACTCTCTCCCTCTCCCCCTCTCTCCTCTCTCTCCCCCCTCTCCCCCCTTTCTCTCCCTCTCCCCCTCTCTCTCTCTCCCCCTCTCTCCCTCTCTTCCCCTCTCTCTCTTCCTCTCTCTCCCTCTCTCCTCCTGCCTCCCCCTCTCCCTCTCTCTCCCCCTCTCTCTCCCCCCCTCTCTCCCCCTCTCTCTCTCCCTCTCTCTCCCCCTCTCTCTCTCCCTCTCTCTCCCCCTCTCTCTCTCTATCTCCCTCTCCCTCCCCCCTCTCCCTCTCTCTCCCTCTCTCTCCTCCTCTCTCTCCCTCTCTCTCCCCCTCTCCCTCCCTCTCTCTCCCTCTCTCTCTCCCTCTCTCTCTCTCCCTCTCTCTCTCTCCCACTCTCTCCCTCTCCCCCTCTCTCCTCTCTCTCCCCCCTCTCCCCCCTTTCTCTCCCTCTCCCCCCCCTCTCTCTCTCCCTCTCCCCCTCTCTCTCCCTCTCTCCCCCTCTCTCTCTCCCTCTCTCCTCCTGCCTCCCCCTCTCCCTCTCTCTCCCCCTCTCCCCCTCTCCCCCTCTCTCTCCCCCTCTCTCTCTCCCTCTCTCTCCCCCTCTCTCTCTCTATCTCCCTCTCCCTCCCCCCTCTCCCTCTCTCTCCTCCTCTCTCTCCCTCTCTCTCCCCCTCTCCCTCCCTCTCTCTCCCTCTCTCTCCCTCTCTCTCTCCCTCTCTTCCCCTCTCTCTCTCCCTCTCTCCCCCTCTCTCTCTCCCTCTCTCCCCCTCCCTCCTCCCTCTCCCTCTCTCTCTTCCTCCCTCCCCCCTCTCCCTCTCTCTCCCCCTCTCCCTCCCCCTCTCTCTCCCTCTCTCTTCCCCCCTCTCTCTCTATATATATATAACTAATGTAGCATACACATTTTTGCTGTTCTGAATAGCTGGCAGACTTTGTTATTAAATATTTACAATCATAAATTAGTATCTAGACATAAAGATAGACAAAATGATGGGATTTGCCACGTAGGGACCTACATTAACTTTCAGTATATGCTTGTATACTCTTTTCTTAGATGTCAGACATATGTCCCAGCAATCAGACATATGTCTCCAATGCGATTAGAGCCTTAACTTTGCAAAATAACAAAATAAATAAAATATTAAAAGACAAATAAACAAAGCAAAAATATAGTTTTAATTTACTTTTAACGGAGTGTTAATTAAAATTAGTCTGTCTTAACATCTGTTATAAAAAGCTAGCTGGTACTTCTGCATGTGCCCGTCGGCCTCCCAAATCTTCATAGCTACGCTATGATGCCACGTTATGATCAAATAATCCTCCAGGCTGGACCACATGCCAACACCCATAGCACCACTACATGCAGTGCAAACCTAACCTTACTTGGGTGGTGATATAACTTCCATATTCTGCAAAACGTCCGTATTTCCTGGGGGAGAGTGCAATCTGGCATTGAGCATCTGATACAGTATGCTTCTATTTTTAATGCAAATGCATAAAAATATATGGGCACATTTATGGAAGTTTTGACTCCACTTTCTGGTGTGACAAAAAGTTGCAATTTTTGTGCAAAAAAAACAAAAAACAACATTTGAGACTTTTTGGCTTTCTGTGCCAGCCCCTCCACCTTTTCAAAAAAGTGGGCAGGGCTTGTTAGTAGGGGGTGTGGCTGCCCTGGGCTGACAGATTGAATAATATATGCCAGAACATAATGTAAATTACACTAGAAATGTATGCCAGGTCGGATCTGGCGTACATCACTGAGAAGGCGCACGGAGCTGCTAGAAGGAGCTGAATAAATAAAGAGCCATGTGCCCCTTCATGTTTTTAGCACACTGTGTGACGGGGATAATCATACTAAGCCTGGCTTCACAAATGCTCGGCTAAGCAAATTTCCCTCATAGTGTGAAAAGCTCCATGGGATAGTATGCACTGCAAACTGTATTCAGATACCTAAAAAGCGATTTCTAGGAGATGACACATAAAATAATTTGTTTTGTTAATGTTTATCTGTTAGTTACAATTTTATCTAACATTAACGTAGCAAAGTTTAATGTGTTTGTGATAAAGTTGTCCCAAATTTTTTTTTTTTATCTGGAAAGGTTGTCTGGGCTTTTCTTAAAGGGGTTGTCCCGCGCCGAAACGGGTTACCTTAGCAAGATGGCCGCCGGGATCTTCACCCACGATGCACCGCGGGTCTTCTCCCATGGTGCACCGTGGGCTCTGTGCGGTCCATTGCCGATTCCAGCCTCCTGATTGGCTGGAATCGGCACACGTGACGGGGCGGAGCTACGACGACCAGCTCTCCGGCACGAGCGGTCCCATTCACCAGGGAGAAGACCGGACTGCGCAAGCGCGTCTAATCGGGCGATTAGACGCTGAAATTAGACGGCACCATGGAGACGAGGACGCTAGCAACGGAACAGGTAAGTGAATAACTTCTGTATGGCTCATAATTAATGCACGATGTACATTACAAAGTGCATTAATATGGCCATACAGAAGTGTATAGACCCACTTGCTTTCGCGGGACAACCCCTTTAAGGCCCGTTTAGACACAACGAATAGCTGGATGCAGAAGACAAGCGGCCCCCCTTGTCTTATGCATCCCCCGCTCGGAGCGCTCGGCTGTATAACAGCTGGGCTCTCCAAGCAGAGAACAGCTGGATGCAGAAGTAATGCGGGGCCACCCCGCTTGCCTTATGCATCCTCCTCTCGGAGCGCTCGGCTGTATAACAGCCAGGAGCTACGAGCGGGGAACAGCTGGATGCAGAAGACTCGGAGTGCAAGGTGATCGCTCAACGTTTTAGCGATCACCTTGCGCTGTAAATGGACACAACGATTATCCCTCAAAAGTCGCTCAAAAGACAGCGATAACCGTTGTGTCTAAATGGGCCTTTACTGATGATCTATCCTCTTGAATATGTCACCTGTAGTTGATGGACGGGGGTCTGCCGCTCAGACCCCTGTAAATCAGCTGATTGTGCGGACCTCTCAGTGCAGCGGGCTGGATATCATCATCACTGGACAGGGGAGGACGTGGGAGCACTGGCTTCACTCCAATTGAAATCAATGGGAGCACCGCACTGCTATTCCACTCCCTGTTTCTCTCACGATCAGCACTGGATGTGATGTCTTGACCATGAGAGAAGCAGAAAGGCGAATAGCAGCATTGCGCTCCCATTGATTTCAATGAGAGTGAAGCTGGTGCTCCCACTTCCTGCGTTGACGGCTGGGACCACCACTGAACACAAGAATTGGGTTCCTGAATGACTGAAGCCATACTTCATGAGTTTCTATGGAACTCCCGTAGATAACCAAGTACTTGTACTTAGCTATCTCTGGCAGTCCCATGGAAATAGCCTATGGGCAGGGCTGGCATTGGGGGAGCAAAATGGGCTGCTCATCCTTGAAAGAAAGCCCTCGGGCAGTGCTACACCTGAAAAGCACAGCGGGGGACACATGTAGCAATAAACAGTATAATGGAGGAGGATCATAGAGATTCCAGACTATCTGACTACAGCTAGAAGCAAGAACACTATGACATATACTTCACATTGATCCTCCTCCTTTTCTCTGCTCCAGCCCAGGCAAGTGTGATACCAGGTCAGAACCAATAGTGCACTGCAATATTGTGGTTAGAGAGGCCTCCCTAGCCACTCGAGGGCCTATGACTACCTAAAGTACCCACAGACTTCAAGCCACTAGGAAGGTGGAACTAGAGTTCTCGCTAGCAGTGGCTCATCTCTAAAAAAAAACAGCTTTCATTTGCCACTTCTCTACTTAGCCCAAATGCTCCTTCAGTGGTAGTGTAAGATAGTATGTGTGTAAAAGTATGCCTATACATACATATATGGAAATAAATGGGGAAAAATGGGGTTCTTGTCTGATGGAGGATTCCAGCTGTTCCATAGTCCGGGGTTGTATTTGCCAGATTTTTCATTTCACAATGCGCCAAATGTTTTCTATTGGTGAAAGGTCTGGACTGCCGGTGGCTGGTTCAGCACCCGGACTCCTCCTCTGTGAAGCCATGCTGTTGTGATGGATGCAGTATGTGGTTTAGCATTGTCTTGCTGAAATATGCAAGGCCTTCCTTGAAAGAGACTTTGTTTGGATGGAGCATATGTTCTAAAACCTCTATATACTGCTCAGCACTGATAGTGATTTTCAAGATGTGTAAGCTGTCCATACCATGGGCACTAATGCCACCCCATACCATCAGAGATCCAGGCTTTTGAACTATACTTTGATAACAAGCTGGATGCTCCCTCTTCTCTTGAGTCCACAGGACACGGCGTCCGTGGTTTCCAAAAACAATTTCAACTTTTGATTCGTTTGACCACAGAGCAGTTTTCCATTTGGCCTCACTCCATTTTAAATGATCCTTGGCCCAGAGAAGATGCAGGCGTTTTTGGAGTTATTGCCCATAGAACATGTATTGGACCATCTGAGACAGCAACTTCAACAACCTACGAGTTTGCACAATCTAGAGGCTCAGTGACAGCAAATGTAAAGCGATATGCTGCAGGATACCATATGGAACCTGTGGGCCTTGTTGCCGTCCTGTCAGGGGCATAGCTAAAGGCTCATGCACTCGGGTGCAACTTCTCTTAACGCAGAGGCGTAACTTGAAGCTCCTGGGCCCTGATGCAAAACCTGTAACAGGGCCCCCAACTATAATGCTTTATTCACACTACTGGGCTCCCTATATGTTGAAGAGAGGCCTTATAGGCGCCCTAAGGGTCCTGGGCCCGGGTGCAACCGGCATCCCCTATAGTTACACCAGTGCCTCCCGTCAGAGGCGTAACTTGAAGCTCATGGGCCCCAATGCAAAATCTTTAACCCGGCCCTCAACTATAATGCTTTATTCATAGTACTGAGCTCCCTATATTGAGAAGAGAGGTCTTATGGGCCCCTAAGGGTCCTAGGCCCAGGTGCAACTGCATCCCCTATAGTTACACCAGTGCCTCCCGTATCACATCTTGTATCCAAGCTAGAGACGGAACAGGGTACTAGAGGCTACCGTTATGTGTCCAGTTTTCCACCATAAATTCTCCGTTTGCTCTGATATTGTAATCACTCACTTATATCAACGTTACAATCACACATATAACATTTTATTGGAGTCTGACAACTCCTTCTAGGTGCTCGATTTTTTTTTTACAATGAGTGTATTATGATGCTGAGCCTTGGAAACAATATAGCATACTAGGAATACAATAAAGCAAACTGCCTTGTTGTCCATTACAGAACTACATTAGATCATGCAGAACTGGAAAACAATTGAAGATGAGTACTTTGCAATTATTTAATTTCTAGCTATTAAAACCAATGTAATGTTCAGTATCTTTAATTGCTGTGCGCATTACTTTTGCTGGCTAGTAGACATCTACATGTCCACCACTATATTAGACCACGATGGGTAATTATTGGGTATATACTCAACATTCATTTCACATTTTACATCTTCCTGAGTAATTATATGGTACATTACTCTTTCTGGGCAAATGTTTGAATGTGGCATCCTGTTGGTCATGGCGCAAAGGGTTGGTTTCCCGACAATTTAATCCCTTTTATATGCTTCCGGGATTTTCCGATCCTCTTAATTTGCATTACTTTAGAAAAAAATTCATATTCCTCTGCTTTCCAAAAATAAAAGTACTTACAACACGCCATCGTAGTGGAAAATGGGATAAAATGTATAAGTTATTCGTAAAACTAACCCTGAGCAATTAGCATTGCTTTGATGTAAAGTGATTACATTGTGATAGATTTGCAATGGATTTACTTTTGAAGTTTGCATTGTCATAAAACTCACTTCAAAGTTCTGCAGTCTCCTCCGTACAGAGAATAGTGTCCAAATATATAACAGTCATTCTAATGCAAAGAAGCGTTAAACAGTGCAGGCTAGTGATACTAGTAATTGTATAAAGCATTAGCTTTATAAGTGCGTTCAGGGGTTCCGTGCCGGAGTCTCCAGGGTTCTGTGGACTGGATACTGGTAATGGGACACTGACGTGTGTGGCTGCACAGAGGATATGGCTCATCAGCCTTCAAATATTTACTGCAAGGTGCAGGGAGCGCCTTTTGGTATTTCCTTTATGTTGTGATAGGTTGAAAAGTTACTAAAGGCCCATCCTCTGTGCAGATGTAGGAGATGATCCGTTGTGCCAGCACATGCTCATATGGTACAACTAAAGCAAAAAAATAGCTAGATTGTTTGAATTTGAACACACAGCCAGTGATTAGAGATGAGCGAGCATACTCGCTAAGGACAATTAGTCGAGCGAGTATTGTTCTTAGCGAGTACCTGCCCGCTTGGAAGAAAAAGTTTGACTGCTGGCGCGGGTGAGCGGTGAGTTGCGGGAGTGAGCAGGGGGGAGGGGGGGAGAGAGAGGGAGAGAGATATCTCCCCTCCGTTCCCCCCTGCTCTCCCCCGCCGCTCCCCGCCCCCCGCCGTCACCCGAATCTTTTCTTCGGAGCAGGCAGGTACTCGCTAAGGACAATGCTCGATCGAGTAATTGCCCTTAGCGAGTATGCTCGCTCATCTCTACCAGTGATCGAATAATGAACGATAATTTGTTCACTTTTCATTCATCATTCATATAATGCAACCACAGAAATCATAGTTGGTTCAATCACTAATCATCTATATATATAAAGATGAAAGCCCTCACTGACTGACTGACTGACTCACCACTAATTCTCCAACTTCCCGATGTCGTAGAAACATGAAATTTGGCAAAAGCATAGATTATGTCCAAAATAGGAAAAGTAAAGAGGTCCCAACTCGATTATTCAATTCTAGCGCAAAAGAACTAACGTCTAAAGTTTACGTACGTAATCTAATTCTCTCACTTCCCGATGTCGTAGAAACATGTAATTTGGCACGAGCATTGATTATGTCATAAATAGGAAAAGTTAGTGGGTTCCAACTCAATGATTTAATTCTGGCACAAAAATATTAGCCTCCAAATTTTACGTACGTAATCTAATTCTCTCACTTCCCAATGTCATAGAAATTTGGCATGGGCATTGATTATGTCATTAATAGGAAAAGTTAATGGGTCCCAACTCGATTATTCAATTCTAAGCGCAAAAGAATTAGCGTCCAAATTTTACGTACGTAATCTAATTCTCTCACTTCCCAATGTCATAGAAATTTGAAATTTGGCATGGGCATTGATTATGTCATTAATAGGAAAAGTTAATGGGTCCCAACTCGATTATTCAATTCTAAGCGCAAAAGAATTAGCATCCAAATTTTACGTACGGAATATAATTCTCTCACTTCCTTATGTCATTTTATATAAAGGAATTGTCGCATGGTTACCTCCCCGTGGTGTTTCCTGGGTAACGCAGAGAACTATGCAAAATGGTGAACATATTTTTTTCCTTGGTATCTCTAAAGTAACCACGACTTCATAAGATTTTCCTTGTGAACACCAGATAAACACCAGTACCTAATTAACTCGAGCAAAGCCGGGTATATCAGCTAGTTCGGTATAAATACCAATCGATCAGTTGTTCTCGTTGCTTTAGGGCGCTCTCACACGACAGTCTTTATGTTTAGTTTTTTGTGAGCCAAAATCAGGAGTGGGTCCAAAATACGGAATTCATGCAAATCGTTCCATTATATTTTCTCTCCACTCCTGGTTTTGGCTCACAAAAAAAAATGAACACAAAAACTGTCGTGTGAAAGCGCCCCTATACAGTAACTAACGATTTATCTGCCTGTTTAAAGTGGCTGCACGAACGAACTCTGACATTGTGCGCTCGTGTGAATGATAAATCCTTGGGTGTAAAAACACTTTTAGCAACTAAATGCAACTTCATAATAAGGTTTTTGGAGCAAAAATAAATTAACCCCTTAAGGACCAAGCGCTGTAAATATATGGCACTTATTCCTGGGCTTTACCCCTTTCCAATCCACTGCCTGACGTCTTAAGACATTCTGATTGAAGACTGTACATCTCCGATGTCGGAAGACGTCCGGCAGGGTATTCTTGCTGTATATTACTGTCCGCTGTGTTGTCTGGGGCCTCTCCAGCATTTCCCATACCACAGTACTCATCTAGCCAGCAGATGGCGCCATTGTATAATGGCAGAAAGGAAAAAACCCCTAGGAAACCCTGAATCCAAAATTGGATTACAAAAGGTTAATTCCCGCCAATAGCAGATTAAAACCTCTGCTTTTGTAATCAAGCAGGAGCAGGTCAGGTTCTCAGATGTTAGTCACAGCTAAGGATCCAGAGGAGAAGGGAGAAACGGTTTTTAACTGCTCCTACTTTTTCCTTTCTGAGGTACATAGCACTCAATCAGCACGATGTACTAAAAAATGAAAGCGGAAGTGTTACTTCCACTATGCCACCTGGCGAATCCACCAATTTCAGTGGAACTGGACAATTATCATATTGGGGCCTCTGGAGAAAGAAGGACTGAGCATGTTGGACCACAACCCCCAATCCTTTTATTCTCACTGGAGATAAGTCTCTACCAGCAGTCTCTAGCAGCAGTTTACTCTTCTCTGGCCAATGAAAACACTCAAAAGCACAGCAGAGCTGAGCTTTGATCTGTATGTGGGACTTAGGAGAACAGTTATTGGAGATGTATGGGCACCTAAAGTCGATGTGTGCACAAGCTGAAAGCATTATACTCAGACCTAGTAAACTGGCTATTACCCCGAGAGGTGAAGGCTCAGTCGCCTATGCAGTACCTGTAGTTTTAAGAAAAGCATTGGATACACGAACAAACGAATGTTACCAACATCATGTGATGATGAAATCCATTGACTGTCATTTGTTTGTTTTTTTCTTTTTGGTCATTCTCTTCGGTGGAGGGGTTAAACTGAAGGGTGGAAGCTTATGTAAACTAGGCCCCCTGTCCATGGCCATGACAGAGTATTGCTAGCTATATTCCGCCGTGGGGGAGCAGGGGGTAGAGCTGTCCGGTCTCCGCGCTGAGCCTATCTGATAGAAAGGCTTAACCCGGAGAATCGCGAAATGCTGCGATTTGAATCCCGCGAGCAGAGAATCGCTGTGATTCTCCGGTCGTCGACGTCGGGGCTGCATTGCTATGGAAAGCGTTCACTGCATTACCCGCGGCTGGATTATTGCCGCAGATAACACAATGAACTATCGTCCGTGGACAGGGCCCCTTCTACTTTCTGTATGTACAGTAGTGCCTTGGCATACAAGTGTGCTTCGTTTCAAGACGGAGCTCTTAACCCAAAACAATTGTATGGCAAATCACTTTTCCCATTGAAATGAATTGAAACGACATTAATGCATTCCGGATTAATGGCGTTTCAATTAATTTCAATGGGGAAACTAACCACACTACATGTAAAAAATACAAACATTAATACTCACCTACCGCTGGCGTTCCAATCCTCGCGATGGTCTGCATTGCTGCTGCAGGCTGCCGCGTCCTCCTCTATGCCGACAGAGCATTTCTTCCTGAAAGCGGGGCTTGAATACCCCGCCTCCAGCAAGCTAAGGCTCTGATAGGTTAATCCAGCACAGCATCAGCCAATGAAAACCGGTGCTGGGTTAACCAATCACAGCCATTCAATGGCATCACTGTACTTGTATATTAAAATTAAGAAAATAAAAATGAAAAAATTGACTGAGTCACATTTGATAACTGTGACACCCTTACTTTTATTATACTGATATACTGTATTCCTCTCTGCTAATTGAATCACAAAGTATTTCAAGCTCCTTCAACAAATGGAACAAGTTTGCAGCTGACTGTCTGAGCGGGGCTCTAGTGGGAATCACAAACCTTATTTAATCAGCGAAGTGCTAAACAGCAGGGTTCACTTCAGGAGAAGCAAGAAGACAAGCAGAATGTCCAACCTTCTCTTTTGATGTTGTCC
The DNA here is from genome assembly GCF_035609145.1 of Eleutherodactylus coqui. NCBI lineage: Eukaryota > Metazoa > Chordata > Amphibia > Anura > Eleutherodactylidae > Eleutherodactylus > Eleutherodactylus coqui. Next base: position 212,986,699 of record NC_089843.1, read on the forward strand.
TTGATCAGATTTGAACCTATGACTACTGTGCTGTTATGCAGCTGTATGTGACAATGTCATTTTTTTAATATATATAGCCACGCTTGGACTTTTGCGCATACAAACCACTGTAGGCTTGTGCAGCATTATTGCATTGATTTTCTATATTGCAGGGTGATGACCTATCCTGTGATGTAACGCCATCATGAATTTTCTTATACTTGATGTTTGATGGGAGTGATGCTTCTCAATCCCTTGTAAAGGTACCTTTACATGAGATGACTGTCGGGTGTATATGGGCCCCGACAACCGTCCCATGGACTACCGCCAGACTATCACTCCTGTGCTTACATAGTAGCGGTAGTCTTTCAAGAGAATGGAGGCATAGCGGCCGGGGATCGTTCCAGCCGTCCCTCCTCCATTCACAGTAAGCAGGAGTTCTGTTAGAAACCAAGTGACTCCGACAGGTGAGCGATTTCTCGCTCCGTCCCCTGTCGGCGGCCACATATACACGAGATGATTATCGCCCACTTTCGCTGTTTCCAGCTATAATTTGGGTGATAAGTGTGTTACATTTTCTTACATGGTTTGTTTGACATGTATAGTGCCATTCATTGCCTCACAGACATTACCTTACTTCAGTGTTAGCCATGCCCCTGATTAACTCTTTCCAATCCACTGTCTGAAGACATTCTGATCGAAGGCTGCACAGCTCCGATATCGGAAGACGTCCGGCAGGGTATTCTTACTGTATGTTACTGGCTGCTCTGTTGTTGGGGGCCTCTCCAGCATGTCCCATACTGCAGTACTGGCTCTAGCCAGCAGATGGTGTCATTGTATAATGGTAGAAAGAGAAAACCCCCTAGGAAACCCTGAATCCAAAATTGGATTGCAAAGGGTTAAGGCCCATTTAGACGGGATTAATGTCAGGCAAATGATGCCTGACACACGTCTACGCATATACTCACTCTCGTGCTGCTGCACGAATATGGCGTGAATACGCAGCCGTATGTCGGCTGCGTATTCACGCCGGCCGATATACGGTGTCCCTCTCTGCAGGGGGAGGAGGCTGGAAGAGCCGGGAGCAGTGCTCTGAGCTGCCGCTCCCTCTCTGCCTCCTCTCCACCCCCTCTGCACTATTTTCAATGAGGGGAGGCGGGATGGGGGCGGAGCTAATTCCCTGAACTTAGCCCCGCCCTCGTCCCACCTTCTCTCATTGCATTCAGATGATATACGGTCGTCTGAATAAGCCCTTAGGGTTATATTTACTTGCTTTTTTGGATTTTAATGTTTTTAATGCTTAATATATCTGTGTTGGAGTGTATAGGACTTATACTGTGTCGCTTCTTCTGTCCTATATTTGACTATATTTCGGTGCGGTTCCCCCATCTTTGCTAATTGACTAACCAAGTATTCTAAGTTCCTTCAGCAAATGGAACACGTCTGTAGCTGATCGTGCAGGGCTCTAGTGGGAATCTAAGACCTTAATTAATCAGTGAAGTGCTACATGGCGGGTTCACATCAGGAGAAGCAAGAAGACAAGCAGCCTTCCAACCTTCTCTTTCAAAGTTGCTGAATTTCTCAGTAGCTTATTATTTTGATAACCCATTAAATCACTGCAGCCAATTGCTCCAATGACTTGAATTGTGTTTTTATGTATTTTATATATGTGTGTCGTGAGGTTCATCTCTGTTAGGGGTGACACGTTATCTCATCTCATGTTATGGATTGCTTTTACTACAAAGTCATTGATTGTGGTGGATACTGTATCATGAATACATGATAACTATTTAAGAGTGGATTCAGACGACCGTATATCGGCTCGGTTTTCACGCCAAGCCGATATACGGTGTCCTTGTCTGCAGGGGGGGGGAGGATGGAAGAGCCAGGAGCAGGAACCACTGGGCAAAATTGACATGGAGATGGACTTGGGGATTTTAGTTAACTGTAAACTTAACTGGAGCAACCAGTGTCAGGCAGCTGCTGCCAAGGTAAAAAGAGGTCTATGGGCGCATGATGAGAACATTGTTCTTCCACTTTATAAGTCACTGGTCAGACCACACATGGATTATTGTGGACAGTTTTGGGCACTGCTACTCAAGAAGGACATATCAGCATGAGCGGGTACAAAGGCAGGCAACTAAAGTAATAAATGGAATGGGCGGACTACAATACCCAGAGAGGTTATCAAAATTAGGGTTGTTTAGTTTAGAAATAAAATGGCTGAGAGGCGACCTAATAGCTATGTATAGATATATCAGGGGTTAATACAGAGATCTCTCCCATCATTTATTTATACCCAGGACTCTGACTGTAACTAGGGGGTGCTCTAATAACTATGTATGGATCTATCAGGGGTTAGCACAGAGATCTCTCTCATCCTCTATTTATACCCAGTGACTGTAACAAGGGGGCGCCCTCTACATCTAGAGGAAAGAAGGTTTTTACACCAACCCAGAAGGGCGTTTTTTTCTGTAAGAGTAGTGAGACTATGGAACTCTCTGCCTGAGGACGTGGTGATGGCGAACTCGATAAGAGCACGAGAGGTGCCTAGATGCCTCTCTGGAGCGTTACAATACTACTTCTTCTAGTCACTAATTACTTCAGAAGAGTTGTTGATCCAGGAATTATTCTGATTGCCAGATTTGAAGTCGGGAAGAATTTTTCTCCTTTAAATGAGGAAAATTAGCTTCTACTTCATTGGAGTTTTTTTTGCCTTCCTCTGGATCAACGTCGGGTGGGTAATAGGTTGAACTAGACAGCTATATGTCTTTTTCAGCCTGACACACTATGTTAGTATGTTAGAGGTGTATGATTTTGTTTCATTTTAATTACCAAATCTCAAAGTGGCAACAATAAACTTTCAGGAGCAAACGGTTGTACAGTTCTGGGTCCTTTGTTAATGAAGAACTCATAAATGACCTGAAAATAATGTAGATACTGTCTAGTAAACTTGATTACATACCTGCGTTCATACATAATTGTACTCACAATCAAGAAGATAACATTCATTAATGTAAGCTTTGAATATACCCTTCAAATGTTTTATGTATACCACAATACTGACAATAAAAAGTAACTTAACCCCTTCAGGACCAAAGATTTTTCCATTTTTTTGCCCTCTTCCTGGCTATAAGCTCCCTGGAAAATGATGTACCAGTGGAAGATTCTGACAGATTCTCCAGGCGCTGGGTTACAGTGGCCCCACCCACCCGATGGCATGGGCAGTGACATGCTCGTCCAGAAGGAAAACACTTTTTCGGTGTTGGAGACCACATAAGGAAGTCGTGCAAGAGACTAAGACACAGCACAAGCTGCATGTGTGGCTGTATCCCCAGCCTGGGGAGCAGCTTGGGGGCCCAGGCTGCATCAGGGACTGAGTGACCAGAGGTCCAGAGAGACAAAGGTGCCAGCCCTAGAAAAGGGCAGATGAAAACAGAGTAGAGTAATGGCAAGCACAAAGGTGGGCACACTCCTGTCTTTTACAGAATGAGTCAAGAAGAGAAAAGTTAGAGATCTCCTGCAATTTAGAAATATGCTGGTGGGCTCGTATGCACATGTTGGTAAATACTTAACTACAAGGGAAAGGGTTGTTACAGCCAGTGGTTGGTGTGTGCATGCCAATGTAGACACCGGGAAGAGACAGAGATAATGGGAGAACCAGGAAACTTGAATGAAGAGACAGGGAGACCGATGTGTAGCATCCGAGCAGCAGGCTCACAACCGAAGAGACAGCAGGGTAGAGATGTTGTCCTTGTCATGGGGCTCTACCATCTCCTCCCCTGAGGGTAGCTTGGAACCTGAGCTCATCGCTGCTAGGGAAGATAGTAACTGTGGTTAAATAAGTCCAATTAGCATTCGTGACACCACTGTTCCTTCTCCTGGAGTGGCTCTTGTAGACAAATAAAATAGTCCACCACCAGAAAAATATATTTTGGAACAAAACTGGAAACGGTCGATCTTGTCCATTTACTTAACTTCTCAATAAAGTTGATAACAATTGCAGGAATCACAACCTGCAAGACGTCAATCTCGGTGGAACTCATGGGATATTGGAACAGTCCAAGTTATCTGCAGGTTCTTTCACGCCTGGCAATCACTTTTTCCACCGGCAAAGCACTCACACTGATCTTCCTCTCTTCTCGTGAATAAGCAGTTCCATTATCTCAGTACTGAGCATCAGGCAGTCGCTTGGCCTCCTCCATACTCTACGCACAGGCTGACCTAACAACCTCTCTCCTTGAAGACTCTCTCCTTCTCCCTTCTGACTGCACTCTCTTTTTGGAAGACCGACTATTGACTCCTTGCAAACACATATATCAAGCATCATCACATGCTCACAAATAATACACACAAAATGATACATTTTCTAGACAAGATAGAACATACCAGACATTAACCCTTTCAGTCCTGCAAACATCCAATACACATAACCTGATGCATTCCTCAAACAAGACTCTGACAAGACAGTTACACGAGACAGACATAGAGCATTCTGGAGGGGACTCCATTAACTTTGGGCCACTACAGATATGAGTGCTGAAAATCTGAGACTAGCTGTTATGAGACGAGGCAGACCCAAAGCTAGATGCGGAGAGCCAGTACCTGAAGGACAAGTGCTTCTGTGCATCAGACTGGAAGCAAGTCAGAGTTCAATGTGTGCAAGTGAAGGAGAGCTGACAGACAAGAGTGCTAAAGCAGCGGAAAAGAAAGTCGACTGAGTTTAACCAGAGAAAGAGTTGACAGATATCAAGAGAGTTGTGCAGCTGAACAGATTAAGGAGATTTTGGTATTGATTCTTATATCTCAAAGAGAACAAAGGTGTTGACTCTAAAAGAGACTTTGCTATTCTATTTACTGTTGGTGTGAAAGCTACTCCAGGCCTACCAGATGTATTGAGAGAGTAGGTCCCGCATGGGCAATAGGGCTGTTCCAACTAGAGACTGTGATGGAAGTTGCGCTGGCCTGAAGACTGACAAAAAGAAGTATTGTAGTGGCCTGAAGTGAATGGAAAGTCCCAGAGTGTGTTTAAATGACCTATGTCTGTCTTATGCCTTTGGAGTGTTCTTGTTTTGCTTGTAGCATGAATCAGTGTTATGTGTATTGCATGTCTGCAGCCCCTTAAGGGTTAAGTGTCTGAGTATGTCTGGAAATATATCATTTGTTAGTCACAAGGTGTATAGTAGTTAATTAGGAAGGAGAAGAAGCAAGAGGAGAGCCTGCCTGCACTCAGACACTTTCAGTCTGGGTGTGAAGAAGATGGAGGAGACCGAGAGATTGCCATATGTGCTACTTCCGCCAATAATCCAAAGTGTCCTCAATGCTGATGATGGGTACTGAGAGAGAAGGAGTCGTTCGCATGCAAGTGTTCAATAAGTAATTGTGCGCAATCCAGTGTTGAGAGGTTTTATTCCAGGAGAGAAAGCAAGACACAGATAACTGGACTGTGGACTTTGTATGGATGCCCTGTGTTCCTCCACTGCTGCTTTGCCAAATTCTAACATTGGATTGTATTCTGTGTTGTGGACATCATCGACCGTTCTTGGTGTGTCCAGAAAAGTACTACTTTGTGTGGGCTCTGTTTATTCTAAAAAAGAGTGGCACCAAAGGAAAGGAATGGTGGCGTCACCTGTGACAACTAAAGACTTTCAAGTAACGTTGCCCGGTTACCATTCCTGTCTATTTTTCTGTAACCTCCCCCTGTGGCGACGTCGACAGGTCCCGTGCTGCCCGGAACTGGGGAGGGGACGGTAGGGCCACTCTAACCCCGCTGTCTCCTCGGCTGTGGGCCTGCTCTGCGGATGCTGCAGTATCCTTTCAGGCAATAGGCCCGGGTATAAATTACCCTTTCAGTGTGAGATCAAAACCTATGGTACCCAAGGTATTTGTAGATAGATAAAAGTTTAATTGCTAAAGATTAGAACAATTATGGTTAAGTAGGGTTTATTTCTAAAAGGACAGCTGCTTAATTTACGATTTGCTCTGTGTTGGTGAATAAATAGTGAAATGTAACATTTAACCATTGTGTCCTCCTATGGAGAGTAATAGCAGGCTCTACTGAAAGAGAGGCTGTCAGCTATGTCAGCCTGAGCAGGGACAAGATGGTGAGAGTCCAGCAGGGCAATTTTTTGGCCTGGGGACAGGGCACAGTCACCTCACTTACAGGAGAACACTCGATATCTGCACCAGCAGAGGGAATGGTCATGGCATGTACTGCCAACAGAAACAAGTGGGCGAACTCCTAGTCACAGGAGTCCTAGTCCTAGTCTTTTCTAGCCTTGTCCTTGTCGCTGCAAACACTTGGCTAAGCTCCATACTGGTGGTTGCAGTGGGACTACGGTTGTAAGTTACAGTCGTGATCTTGCTCTGGTTACTGAAGGCTCAGCTTCTAAACCCCCTGGTAATCAGCGCCGTATGTGTACAGCACGATGCAGGAACTACCGTCCCGCTACACTATACATCTACAGCACGTGTTGGGAAAAGGTTAAACTGCCTCTGTCTTTGTCTGTCACTGCTGTACATCATCCACTTGCATCTTACATTGCCTCTATTCCACATAACATCTTGCCCAAGACAAAAAAAGGCATGCAACCAGACCACCTCTCCAAGACACAGGTGTGTTGATGGATGGCAACTAAGCCTAAATGTTAAAAATGAACATGCTATATCTATTGCCACCATCAATTACAGCCCCAAACAAATCTTTTTGGATAACTTTCTGTGGCTTATGCCGCATTATTGAAATCAACATTAAAAAAACTAGCACGCAAAAGCTGTACATCAGGGAGCTTGGCTACAATTGCAACACTTCACCCTAAAACTAGCTAAGCCACATCTGCTGACTAGCATCTCAGGCTATCAAACTAATTGAGAACCAACCATGCAGCTATGGCCTACCCACTAACAAGTCTCCTGCCACATAGTAGTGCCATCATTGGTTGAAGTACTGTGCTTTTGCTTAAAATAGTTCCGTCTGATAAGCAGAAAAACTACACGAACCTTCCTTCATCGCTTCAAAAATTGTTCTTGTAGTGGAAATGAGGATTAATTAGTGTAAAATGTTTATTGATTTGTATAAACTAGATGTATTACACAGCTGTAGTGATCTGACTCTGTAGTGTGCTATAACAGTAGTCCAATGTAAAGTTCCAATGCCGCCACTCTAGGGTTAAATTACATAGGTATGCAGTGAAACTGAAAGTAATGCTGGGTTTCTCTTCAGTCCTCCCCCACCCCTACCTCAACTTCTGAAACAAAGGAACTGGTCTTTGCCTGACCACTTGTTGAGGAGACAAAGACTAGTCTGTACACAGGGCCTGAGGAGGCGGGGGAAGGGGGGATGGAGGGAGGAGATTCTTTATAGCTTAACCAATAAAAATAAATGTACATTACGTATGTAATATGTTATACGCCCATAAAGGACAGGTAATATGTGTTTTAATAAAAGAAGCTCTGGGATTGTTTTTCCCCAGAACTCTCTGTAAGCTTCAAACTGGACATGTGTCTCAGTCTGAATTCTTCTTACGCGCATATATCAGAGTTTTGCAATTAGAAAGCTACAGAATACCCCAGAACCTGCTGGAAAAATTAATATCCAGAGCACTCTTTCCCCTTTTTCTACTTTTTTTTTTTTAATGTGGAGGCTGTAACCCTGCCTGACTACTCTTTTTAGGCCTCATGTCCATGGCACTCACGGATTCCAGTGAGGCCTGCTTATCCTGATTTCCCTGACAGCGGCGTCTGCGTGGATCCCTCCACTTCCAGGTTCGCTGTACTCACGGCTCACCATTGGAAATGCGCAGTACAGTTTTTTGTTTTTTTTTTAAATCTCTTGCTTTCCCGCAGATCTGCGGCACAAATGCAGTGTCAGTGGCAGGTGTGCCATGCTTCAGACGGCTTCCATTGACTTCAATTGAAGTTGTCCCTGCCGGATCCAAAGAAAAATTGAGCGTACTGCAATTTCTTTTCCAAACCAAAAGTTCTGCAAATCAAATCCACATGCTTTTAATCCATTTACAGACGCCCATCCATCTCTATGGGCGGCTTGATATGCGGATCTCCCATGCAGGTTCCCCACGCGGATTCCGTAAATCAAATTTGCCCGTGGACATTGGGCCATTAGACATATAACCCAACCCTGCTACACATTTTCTTCAGACTTGGCCTAGTCAAGGCCCGCTATTTTTCCTTCCAAAAGACTTTGCCCACACATACTATTCCCCCCGTTTAGCTGATCTCGAGCTCCATCTTTGATATGCTACCTCCCCCTTTATTACCAAAACCTTGACTATTCCATAGCAATGGGTCACAGCAACCCTCTTTATGTATTCAATGCTTTTTATTTAGCAGTTATAATTTTATAACATTTGAAGTTTTATGAAAATAAGATTAAAATTAGTATTTGATTAGAATAAGGCCATGTTACTTTAAAAAGTTGTTTTCTTCATACAGTTAATTAAATTCATTACAGTAGAAATCCGAATTTAGTTAAATAAACTGGCAAATTGACATTTACAAGAATATTAGAATATTATTATGGAGACCGATAATTGTAATTCCTCCACAGTTCCTCTTCCATTATTCTTTTTGCATGTCCATCCCCCAACCCCTCCTTCTGAAATCCAGTACTCCCCTTTTGTTGGTACCACATAAATATAATAGATTAGTAATAATAATGTCTGAAAGTTAGTCCCAGTGGGTGCAGATGTTTCTTGTAGAATGTTAAAATGGTAATTTTCATTGATTTTTAAGTTCAAAGACAAAAGCTTTAATTATTCTTTCATCTTATCACATTTCAGAATTTTCTTGTGCAATAATGTTCCATGCAATTGAATTAATTGAAGACACGAACACTTTAACACTTACGTTGGGCTTATTGATTTCATTACATTTCTAGCAGATACAGTTCTATAGTATTGTAACCTATAAATAGTCTTTTTATTTAGTTAAAGGGGTTGTCCCGCGAAACAAAGTTGGGGTATACACTTCTGTATGGCCATATTAATGCACTTTGTAATGTACATTGTGCATTAATTATGAGCCATACAGAAGTTATTCACTTACCTGTTCCGTTGCTAGCGTCCTCGTCTCCATGGTGCCGTCTAATCTTCAGCGTCTAATCGCCCGATTAGACGCACTTGCGCAGTCTGGTCTTCTCCCTTCTGAATGGGGCCGCTCGTGCCAGAGAGTTGCTCCTCGTAGCTCCGCCCCGTCACGTGTGCCGATTCCAGCCAATCAGGAGGCTGGAATCGGCAATGGACCGCACAGAAGACCTGCGGTCCACCGAGGGTGAAGATCCCGGCGGCCATCTTTGCAAGGTAAGGAAGAAGTCACCGGAGCGCGGGGATTCGGGTAAGCACTATCCGTTTTTTTTTTAAACCCCTGCATCGGGTTTGTCTCGCGCCGAACGGGGGGGCTATTGAAAAAAAAAAAAACCCGTTTCGGCGCGGGACAACCCCTTTAAAGTGTGCAGAAAAAATGTATTCTAGTTTCCTTCTACTTGTTATTTTGACCAGACTGAGATCAAATTCCGGATACTTATTGAAGATAAATTCCTCCTAAGAGCCTATACTGTACAAAAATCCCATATTATGAAATAAGAGACATACAGAGGTATGGTAGGACCCTAAATATTTCCAATGTTGCTACATTATGGCTTTGTACAACTTGGAGGTTGTATTGAGCTATAATAACCCCTTCCCTCCCCATGACGTAAGGGTACGTAATGGTAGCCGGGTACTTCCCGCAAAATGATGTACCCTTACGTCATAGGGATAGCGCTAGATCATGACAGATCTCGTGCTATCCGGCAGCAGGAGCCATCTGTCACTGATAGCTGGCCCCCCGCTGTTAACCCCTGCAGCGATTTAGAAAAAAAGAAAGATTTCCAAAAAAAGGGTTTGTATTGCAGAAAAGTGGGAAAACCTAAAAAAGAATTTTGGTATCATTGTAACCGTACCGTCCCGCAGAAAAAAATGTGTTGTATGTCATTTATGCTGTTTAATTAACGCTTTAAAAAAAATTAAAAATGTATGGTAGAATTGATGCGTTTTCGCTCCCTACGATCATAAATAAAATGATTAAAGTTTTACGATATAGTCTATGTACCCAAAAATGGCACTGATAAAAACTACAGTTCGCCACGCAAAAAACAAGCCCTCATACGGCCGCGTTGACGGATACCCCAAACATTAGTGGCAGTGTGGGACACATCTTATATTAAAGGACTGTCCACCTTTTTTTCCCCAATTTTTGTTTTTTCCTCCCCCGTTTTAAAAAATCATAACTCTTTTCTTTATTCATCAACGTCTGAGGGCTTGTTTGTTGTGGGACGAGTTGTATTTTTCAAGGGTACTATATAATGTACCATATAATGTACTGAAAAACTTTTTAAAAAATTCCTAGTGGAGTGAAATGGAAAAAAAAAAGAAATTATGCCATCTTTGGGTGCGTCCTGTTTCTACGGCGCACAAACTGCAACAAAATGATAAACTGGTAACTTTATTTTATGGGTCAGTATGAATATCAAATTTATATATATATATATTTTTTTTTGCTGTACTACATTTATTTTTTTTCAAAGACATTTAATTTTTTAATTGTTTTCTGCCGCCATCTTTTGACAGCTATAACTTTTTATTTTTTCATCGACACAGTGCTGTGACATCTCATTTAGTGCGGGACACCCTGTAGTTTCCGTCGTTACCATTCTGGAGTACATACGGCATTTTGATCGCTTTTTACAAAAATTTTTCTAGGTGACCAAAAAAGCGCAATGCTGGAATTCTTTTTTTTTTCCTGATGTCATTCACCGTGTGGGATAAATAATGCATTACCTTGATAGATTGAACTTCTACAGAAGCAGCGATATGTATTTTGGTTTTATTATTTAGATGCTTTATTATAAATATGGAAAAAAGTTTTTTCTTAAACTTTTATTACCTTTTTTACTTTTTTTTTTTAGTCCCCCGAGGGAACAGTAACTTGCAATGCCTTGATCGCTCCTGCAGTAAGATGTAATGCCATAGCATTACATCATATCACGTTCTAACAGGCTTTCTTCAAGCCATGCCTCGAGTAGCTTAATGTCAGGTTTATGATGGGGTGAAATGCATTGAATCTCTCATGGAATTTTATTAGTTCTTGTTCGGTGTTAGTCCAGATGATTATGATGTCATCAATGTAGTGGAAGTAGGCCAGTGGTTTGCTGAAGCAGAAGGCCAGAAAGTCACTCTCCATTTCTGCCATGAAGAGGTTGGCATATTGTGGTGCCATCTTACTGCCCATGGCGGTTCCAGTGAGTTGCAGGAATATCTCTCTGCCAAAGGAGAAATAATTGTGCGTGAGGATGAATCTTGTGAGTTGTAACACCAATTCAGAGGCAACCCCATGCAGGATTTTGGGACTTCTTAACTTGACTCTCTTCAGAAAAAATGTATTTTCTGGCAAGCCATCGTTAAATATAAATATTGTTAATTATAAAATCTCGAATATTTCTCTACATTGCCTACATGTTTTGGAATTACAGTGAAATATTACTTTAAATCATCTTGTTCTACTAGGAGAGAATATCTGCACACTGCTATCCAAAACAGAGACTACTGCGTCAGCATTGGCCTTTTCATTGTAGATTGAGTATTGTACTCGCGTACTTAAACACCTTTACACCGGCAGAGCAAAGTTAAAAAAGTATATCTCTGTTATTCTGCCTGTTGTTTGATGCATTCCTGTTAGTGGCAATGAAAAAATCATGTCATTAAGAGCTTTCACATCACTTGCTCCATGATACATACCTACTACCACCTATTAACTGGATGATATACAAGTACCGAATATACTTGAGTAAAAGTGAATTACATCCGGCGCTCGATCATTCACAGCCATTTAGTGAATGACATCATTGAATGGCTGTGATTGGTTCATCAAGCGCCAGCTGGGATTGGCTGGTGCTCGATCCAATCACAGCGCTTACTTACACAGCACTGACAGCAGGGGAATTCAAAGCCGAGCTCAATCCAATCACAGCACTTACTTACACAGTGCTGACGGCGGGGGAATTCAAAGCTGAGCAGGGAGATGACAACGGGGAGAAGTCTCAAGCAGCTTGCCGCATCCCCAGGGAGATCATCGCGCCGGGAAACAGACGACAACTAAGAGTTGAGTAATGTGGTCTTTTTTTTACCTAGTATATACTCGAGTTAATAAGTTTTACCAGTTATTTGTGGTAAAACCTATTGACTTGGCTTATACTCGGGTATATACGGTATATATATATATTTTTTTTTATTTTATTTTATTTTATTTTTTTTCTGCTATATACAACAACTTGAGACTTCTAATAGATATCATCAGACAGACCCTTCTACCTAGCCTGTTGACCTCATATAGTTGGTGCAACATGAGAGTGCTCTTGAAACATAGATCGTATTTGCCTGAGATCATGAACTGTGGCAGCTTGACATGTACATATATATGCTGACTGAACTTGACGGCTGTCTACTGACAGTGCCGTAATTCCAGTGATGTCGGAATGGAAGCAGCGGAAGTCTCTGCTCCAACCTCTGTGTAGTGGTTGGCACATGTAACTGCAAGCGCGTCTCTCATTGAAATCAATGCGAACCATACCTGCAACTACAAGCGCTGGAAACGTCACCGAAGTCTGAAGCAGAGAGTTTCGCTCTAACCCCTATATATTTGCAGCGCTGTCAGCAGGCCACAATCAGCTGATCTGTCGGGGTTCTGAGCGACAAACCCCAGCTGATCAACTATTGATGACCTATCCTGAGGATAGGTTATCAATAGTATTCTCCCTAGAAAACTCATTTTAACCCTTTCCAATCCACTGTCTGACCTCTAAAGACATTATGATTTAAGGCTGCACAGCTCCGATGTTGGAAGACGTCCGTCGGGGTTCTCTTACTGTATATTGCCAGCCTCTCTGCTGTCGGAGCCTATCCAACATGTCACCTCATGCAGTACTGGCTTTAGCCAGCAGATGGTGCCATTGTATAATGACAGAAAAAGAGTAAGCCCCCTAGGAAAACCAGGATACAAATTGGATTGGAAAGGGTTAAGTTCTGCATCCGGCTTTATTACTGCTACATTTTTGAGTGCCGTTCTGAAGTAAGGATCAAAGACCAAACATAAAACTGACCTTCTTATCGGTCCACAGTTTAGCTCTATAATACTCATTAGCTCACCCAGACATGCTTGTGGAATAATGTAATACTATGGTATACATTATACTGCAGGAGCAATCAAAGGATCACAAGTTCAAGTCCCCTGTGGGGACTAAAAAAATAATGTACAAATTAAAAAAAGTTTTATTAATTATTTTTTAAAAATGTAATAAACATTAACATCTGTGTGTCCATAAAAGTCCGATCTATCAAAGTAACGCATTATTTACCCCGGATGGTGAACGTCATCGGGGAAAAAAATTATTTTAATAAGTCCATTTAGGCTCAGTTTACTTTGGCGCGAGGCCCTCAAACTACATGCTGATGTATTTTTTTGCCCAGGAAACACACTTTATAAAAGATAGACTCCCTGGGTGCTCACATTACAAATTCCCTCAAATTTATTTTGCTTCTAATCCCAGTAAGAAGAAAAGAGGAGTGCTAATTGCAATCAACAATTCGGTATCATTCTCTCAGCTAGAGCTTTACGCAGACCCTTTGGGTCGATTCATGATTCTTGTATGTGAGATTAATAATGCCCCTTTCACTTGAGTTTATTTCCCAAATGAGGCGGCAAGTTAAATTTTTTACATACATTTTGAAAGAAACTGCCAAGATTTGAAGGGGAACCTTGATAATTGTAGGACATTTTAACTCAGGGATCCATCTCCAGATTCTTCCTCTAGATCTAGATTACCCTCCCCTATTGTCCTGCTTCTACAAAGAGAGGAATTACATTATGTTTGGTGCTGTCTTCATGGCTCTGTGAGAGATTTCACTTTTTTATTTTTGCTCCACTTTTGTTACTCAAGAATTGATTTGTTTTTTTCTAGGATGCCAGAGGACTTAGGGAGGTTATACGGACTGAGATCGGAACCATAAGCTGGTCGGGTCATGCCCTAGTGTCTCTTTCTTTACATAAGAAGTACTCTCCTTCCCCCTTCTTTTATTTGAGACTTAATCAATATATTGGTAGGTTGTGCGTTGTTAGGTCGTGGTTCTACAGGTTTCCATGAGCACAGCTTCACAGGTGAGGGTTAAATGAGCTGGCTGCATGTGGTATTCTCCACCAGCCAATCCCCTCTGGTCTGCTGTACATAAATACCAGCATCTCTTGGTAGTAGATGCTGGTTATTTTAGTGCTTTACTGTTTTACTCTGTTGTAAACCCACTTAGAACTGGTGTTATGCATGCTTGTCTGAAGTGCCTCTATCACCTTCCCTGAGGACAGTCTGGACACCTGCGGTCCCTCCCCTCCTTGCATTCTGGGGTGTGTGCATCGAATAGTGTGTGGTACGGTGACCGCACAGGTGCATACATCCAAAGGTTTCTCCTTATCCCTTTACAGGTGCAGCCTCCAGGTGTGTGTGTCGGATGGGTGATACCTGACACTGTTCTCTTTTATGTCAGTACGGTGGCTGACTCTCTATCCTGATAGTGTGAGGACACTTGGACTAGCTATAGTTTGCTACCTTTATGCATGTGAGTTCTGAGTGGGGTTCCTGTTCTATGTGGTATGCATTACCGTGTGTGTAGGTGTGTAGGTGTAAACAGTGACTTGTTTTGTATGTCTGTGCTGGTGGCCAGACATGTGGTGTATGTGCAGTCTTGTTCTGTGTGGTATGCATGACTTTGTGTGTTGGTGTGAACAGGGACTTGTTCCATATGTCTGTGTAGGTGGCCAGACATGAGGTATGAACAGTCATGTTCTGTGTATAGTGTCTGTGTGAACAGTGTTGTGTCCTGTGTTTTGTGCATATCTCTAGGTTCCTGATCAGGGATAGCTAGATCCCAGATGAAGAAAGTGGGACTGTCCTTATCGGGACAATCACCTTGCTTTTAGGTAGAGGTTCCCCACTTTCCCTGATTAGTAAGGGACAGGTGTCTTTCCATCTTTACATGGAGAGGTGTAATTGGTCCCTGCAAATAGTATGAGAGGTGTGTGCAGTTTTATTAGGACACCATCTTGCGTACAACAGCTGCAAACAGCTGCCGGAGGCCCTTTTACACGCATATAAGGGTGATTTGGTGTTAACGGACTTTAGTGTCCATTAACACTTTATGCAAAGTGATCGCTAAAACTGTCAATCTTTCAATTGTTTGAAAGATTGTCTTTGCATGTAATCAGGCCTTTAGCCTGAGCAACCTTGCTATGGGAGTGAGGGAGTTTAGTTTTCAACAACCTCAAGACCCTTTTAACCACTTTCAAAAGAATATTTGTAAACCAAGTCAGGCATCATTGGCAGCTTCCTCCTTACTGCAACTCTATCAAGAATCCAAGACTGCGGGCCAATACACAATACAATTTCACACCTTGGCCTCCAAACTTTAGTTGAACAAGGAAGCACTGATGACTACCTTCTGGGAAGCCCTTTCTAGTTGAATCAAAGATGATTGTGTTTCCAGGAACATCAACTAGACTATAGGATAAGAAAAGGCCTTGACTGGCTCGCACTTTCTCATGACCCTTACAGTCAAATCCTCTATCTGTTGAGGAGGTACCTATGGAATTTGAAAATACCTGGTTATAAACTGCAGAACGTCAGAGAAGATGAACCAAGGACGGGTGTCTGCATTGCAGTCAAAAAGGACAGTACTTTCACTCCTGCCCAGTGAAGCGAGGAAACACTACCAACTAGGAGTAGTGGGAGAGACTACCCTAGGTGAGGCCAGTACTTCTGGAAAAGTTGTATTTCCTGTGGTTCTCAATCATGCTCCCACTCGTTTCTCTTCTGAGATTTACTTGCATTATGGCTCGGCTGGAAATTTTATTCATCAGGCATTTGTGACTAAACATAAGATACCCATGACTCCTCCAAAGAAGGCTATCTCTGTTTCTTCTGATGGGGGGGTTCCTTCCTGCTGGACCTTCTTCAGTTGATCAATGAACCTCTAGACGTGCAGTTTGGAGTTCTAGATTATGAAAAGATCAGACTTCTATATTCTGCCTAAATCAATTATTTCTTTTCTTCTGGGTTTCCCCTAGATTTGTCTTTACTCGCCATTTGTGAACTGGGTCTTTGGGCGAGTATCCAGATAGGGTCCTCATTGCCACATGCATAGTCTCTGTTCAGTTTCACCAGTCCACATAATCGCTGTGACAAAGTAATTGGCTGGCCTCTGCACTCTATATGCTGCTTTTATAAAAGGATTAAGTAAAAGGAAATCAGAGACTCTCACAGGGCCTATAACTATTCCATTGACCCAATTCCAGGATCCATACCACCTTGGGGATGCATATATCCACTCTCGCTGCCTGCCAATTGTACAAACCTCAAACAAGGATTAATGAGAAAGTTTTCTTCTACAACTGGGGCAGATTTCTTTTTCGTAAAGAAGAAAGACGGGTCCCTGCCCCCATGCATTGATTATTGGTGTCTTAATGCTATCACTGTCAAGAAGAAGTAATTTTTACCTCTGATCTCAACTCTTCAACAGATGACATGGTGCTAACTAGAGTTGAGCGAACGTACTCTTCTGAGCTTGATGAGAGAGAAAGAGAGAGAGACAGAGAGAGAGAGACCCGGCGTCCCACATACAAAAATGCTTGAGGGTGAAGTCACATGAACGTATATCGGCTCGGTTTTCACGCCGAGCCGATATACGTTGTCCTAGTGTGCAGAGGGGGGAGGATGGAAGAGCCAAGTGCAGGAACTGAGCTCCCGCCCCCCTCTCTGCCTCCTCTCCGCCCCTCTGCACTATTTGCAATGGGGAGAGGTGGGCTGGGCGGGGCTAATTCTCAGAACTTAGCCCCGCCCCCGTCCCGACTCTTCCCATTAGAAATAGTGCAGAGGGGCGGAGAGGAGGTGGAGAGGGGGCCGGAAGCTCAGTTCCTGCTCCGGGCTCTTCCATCCTCCCCCCCTGCACACGAGGACGACGTATATCGGGTCGGCGTAAAAACCGAGCCGATATACGTTCGTGTGACTTCACCCTGAGTCTCCCACTGTAGTCAATGGGGTTCGTTACTCGAGTAGAGCTCTCGAATTTTACGAAAAGCTCGACTCGAATAACGCGGACCCGAGCATTTGGGTGCTCGTTCATCTCTACTGCTAACATCTTCACTGGATAGCATTTATGTAGGGCCTAAAACCATATTTGGATTCGTAAAGGGGATGAGTGGAAGACAGTATTTAACACCCGTGATAGCTAGTATGAATACTTGGTAATGCCATTCAGCTTGTGTAATCAATGATGTCTTCCAAGATATATTATACTCCCCTGTGGTCATCCATCTAGATGATATTTTGATTTCTTTTCTCCTGATTTGCTCTCTCATCACAAACATGTTAGAGATGCGTTGCGAAAAGTACATGTAAACTGACTGTATGCTAAGCTAGAGAAGTGCGTCTTTGAGCAATCCATGCTTCTGATCAGGCAGAAAAGTAAATTCTAAATTCTGCTGGACTTGTTGTCAAAGAGCAATTCACTATGGGAGTTCAGCTCCCACTGAATTTAATACTGGTTGTATAAATTTGTATGTAAGGTATTCCCCCTAGTGGTAGCTGCAGGTGGAGGGGTTTCTGAATGCTAGATTCGTAACCCACTGCATTCAAAGACTTCCTTCTATAGAAGACATTCCTATTCTGACTTCAATAGATGTCATAGCTAACATGAAGACATATTAACTATGGTAAGATTTGCAAGCTCTTAAAGGGGTTGTCCCGCACCGAAACGGGGTTTTTTTTTTCAACAGCCCCCCCGTTCGGCGCGAGACAACCCCGATGCAGGGGTTAAACAAGAACACCGGACAGCGCTTACCTGAATCCCCGCGCTCCGGTGACTTCTTACTTACCTGCTGAAGATGGCCGCCGGGATCTTCTCCCTCGGTGGACCGCAGGGCTTCTGTGCGGTCCATTGCCGATTCCAGCCTCCTGATTGGCTGGAATCGGCACGTGACGGGGCGGAGCTACAAGGAGTCGCTCTCCGGCACGAGCGGCCCCATTCAGAAAAGAAGAAGACCCGGACTGCGCAAGCGCGTCTAATCCGGTGATTAGACGCTGAAAATTAGACGGCTCCATGGAAACGAGGACGCTAGCAACGGAACAGGTAAGTGAATAACTTCTGTATGGCTCATAATTAATGCACAATGTACATTACAAAGTGCATTAATATGGCCATACAGAAGTGTATAGACCCACTTTGTTTCGCGGGACAACCCCTTTAAAGGGGTTGTGCCAAGAAGGCAACTCCTGTCTATGTGACCTATTAGGGTATATGAACATCGTAGAGCAGGGTCGCTCACTCAGAAGCCCCCTTTCTGACTGGAAAAGGAGATGCTCCCATTCTACTGGACTTTGTGCTGTCCTATCATTGCAGGTTGGCCGTTCCTCCACTGCACACTATGGAACTTTCAAAAGTAAAGACATCTAAAAAATTTACCGGATTGGTCTTAGTGACCAACCTTTAAAATCAGCATGTCCGACTTGCTGCCAGCAGATAGAGATCCATAAGAAAGTTGATAGGTTCCTTTTAAGATACTCGTTTTATATGGATCCCTGGTAACCTAAAGATTAAAACCTTTTTAGTTAGTGAGTTGCAGTGCTTGTATTGCTAGAGCACAGCATCCCGTATGAAGTCGAAAAGCCTTTTCACATGATGTTTCATCATTCCTTTTGTTCTCTGTTATGTTTAATGCATACTAACATTTTCTTTTTCTTTCTAACTTCTCAAGATTAATCAAATTTGCTATGGAGTACATTGGCCTGTGGAGTCCCTCAACTCTCTCAGTGTCTTTGAGATAGTGTAGCAGAATCCAGCCAGAATATTAACTAGATTTCTACATTTAATAGTTGCCCTCTGCAGCAAATATTTGTTACAAGGGCAAAGCTATTTCAATTTCGCCATTCAAGAAATTTTTTTGTCAGCAGACCCCAATCTCAGGATAATTTAATCATCCCACCTTCCTTGTATCTCTCCTACAATTTATGTGATCTAATGGTCTTAAGAATTAATTAGTAATAGAACCTGGATATACATTACATTATTAGCTGGACTGCTTTATGTAGGAATTAGAGATGAGCGAGCGTACTCGGAAAAGCACTACTCGCTCGAGTAATTTGCTTTATCCGAGTATCGCTGTGCTCGTCCCTGAAGATTCGGGTGCCGCTGCGGCTGACAGGTGAGTCGCAGCGGGGAGCAGGGGAGAGCGGGCGGGAGAGAGGGAGAGAAAGATCTCCCCTCCGTTCCTCCCCGCTCTCCCCTGCAGCTCCCCGCTCCGTGCCGGCACCCGAATCTTCAGGGACGAGCACAGCGATACTCGGATAAAGCAAATTACTCGAGCGAGTAGTGCTTTTCCGAGTACGCTCGCTCATCTCTAGTAGGAATCTTCAGCGAAATAACTCAGTAATCAGACTTTTTAGCTAAACATTCCTACATAGAAAAAATGGTACTTTTTCACTAATTTGTAATCCTAACGTGAGATTTCCCTTAGCTGTATCAGATATTAATGCATGTAGGCAGCAAGTAGATGTCATAAGGTAATACATTTATAGAAGCATAAGCATAACATTTTGAAGGCTGCACTTATTTTTTCTAATAATTTATGGGCGTACATGATTTGGGCTGGAATCACACATTCTATTTTGTTGCATTTCTAGAACAATTTATATAGGTGGATTTCAGCCTTTAACGACCGCTCATACGCCTTTTCACATTGGTTGCAAAAGGGCCTTACTCTGATGCATGCACATTTTTACAGTGCTGCATCAGACGTCTGGCATAGGACACCCATGCCAGGGAAGGATGTGCTCTGACTCTCTGATGACAGTCTGACACCCTCTTTAAGAGCAGGGACTAGTGAAGCTTCAAACCCCACTGTTTAATTCTTTATATGCCACGGTCAGTGCGACTGTGTCATGTACAAGGCTGGCAGAAGGAGTTAAAATAATGTGTTTTTAGACATATATTTACTTTCAATTCTATTCATACTTGTATTTTGTAACTGTGTGTCATTCTGTGCAAAACTGTATTTCTGAAAATATTGTATTTTAAGACTGCTGGTGTAGAGTGATCGTGGTCTATGAGTGAACTTGTAGAGCTTTGACTTCTGGACGTTGTTAATGAGCACCTGGTGGGATGCTTTGTTGGATCCTTTTAATTAAAATTAGACAATTGTCAAAAAATCCCAGGCATAGATACGAATACACCTGACAAATAAACTGTAAGAATGGTATTTTCTTGGAATACATAAACAATTAATTTTGTGGAGCAAGTTCACTAATTTAAAGACAGATGTATATATCTGATGTTTTGACAAATGTATGTAAAAGATGGCGTGGGTTCACTTTGATTGGATTACCTTCTGCAAATTCCTGACAATTATTTCAGAGTTATAAGACAGGTGTCTTTGCAATTATTCATATATTCCCCATTTCTTGATTTTTTTTGTACTAATGATATAGTACTAACTCTAAATGATGTTAAGCCCAGAATTATATTATCTATTGTTTTGACAAATATTCCCAAATTTTAATTTTCACATCCTAATTAATTCTTGCAGATGTATGGAATTTTTTTTTAAATTCTTTATTTATTTTCCATATAAACCTGCAATTTAACATTTACAGAGTGCAAAGGTAGGTATATATGTGTACATATTTCTTTAACATTCCAAGGCATCAGTCATAATTGGAACCAGATAGATCATGACATTATATACCTTGAGAAAAACTATTTCTAAACGTAAATAGCCTAATGAATGGGAAATTAGTACTCTAGTTTATTGAAAAACAAAATGTTCCCCCGGAGAAGAAATTGGCAACTAATACACATCAGTCAAAAAAAAAGATGGGGGTTGCTTGCAGTAAGGTGAGGAAACATACAAGGTTTGAGGGGATGGGAAGAGCAACAAGACAAGCAGAAAGACTGACTAAAAATAAATAATAAATAAAAAGGGGGGGGAAGAAAAGCAAACACAGGTCCTTATATTCTGCTAGACAAGATGTATAAGGCGTGGAAGTGAGAGAATTAGACTATTGGCCGAAAACCCATGTTCAGGAATCTACCTAACGCTCTGTCCGGAAAGATTTTTATATTCATTAGAGTTTTGGAACTCCAACCAATGATGCCACGATTTGGTAAACTTTTCATGAGCGTCTTTGAGTGATGCTGTAAGGTCCTCCATCTCCCTGATCTCACCTGTAAGATGGAACCACAGTGAAATTGGGGGTGGTAGCGTTTGTCTCCATAGTTTTGGGACACATGCCCTTGCTGTGTTCACCAGATGTCACACCACCGAGCACCGGTAGGTATACTCCGAGATGTCACTGAGATGCAGCAGGAAGAATGCGGGTGATTTTGGCAGAGCGAAATCTGTGAATTTGGAGGCAATACGCCACACCTCAGACCAGAAACTTGCCAGCACAGGGCAATCCCAGAAAATGTGTAATAAAGTCCCCTGGCCTCCACCACATCTCCAACAATGTAACCGGGAGGGCACCCTGTACCAGTGAGAGAGAATTTTAAATCCTGTTTCTTGAGTCTTGCTTGAAATGCAGGACTTATGCGTGTAGGTGTAAATTTTGGTGACTGTTCAGGTGTAAGCGACATCCCCAACTTCCTCTCCCAAGCTACTACATAAGAAGCTGTGGAGTTCTCCACGCCTGACACTAGAATATTATACATGTGGGAAAGGGTATGGCACAAGGGACCCATCCCACTACAGAATTGCTCAAATGGGGTCTTTGTACTTGAGAATCCCAGGGCTGGAAAATTCTAATGTTAAGTAAGTAATCCCATTCTGTGTGTAAAATCGGTAGGTCACTTGCTGATAAAGAAGACTATAAATTATGCCCTTTGTCTCAATAAATCTGGAAAGCTTCTGTGTGAGATTATTAGCGCCTCCCCATATAGCTCTTGGCTATATGTAGAATGATCCCAGAGAAATGTCCTGGTCTTTGTAGGTAATAATTTATCTATTTTGACATACCCATCGATCCTAATGGGCTGGTATGGCACCCGGAGGCTTTAAGATGGCCTCCAGGTCTGCCAGCTATGGTGGCTTAGGAGGCTCAGCCTGAGGTTTAGCTTCATAGGCTTTATAACACACTACAATACTGAAGTATTGTAGTCTATTATAAAATCGATCAAAAGTGGTGAAATTCAAGTCCCCTAGTAGGACAAAGAAAAAAAAATTAAAAAAAGTAAAACATACAAAAAACAATTAAAAACTCAAGACCCCACTTACCCCATCATGGTATGTTAAAAAACCCCTACAAAATAGACCCACAAATATAGCTAATTTTACCTATGTGACCTAATAAAAAACAGAATAGCAGGAGATTAAAAATTTGTATAAATCAACAAATGGTACCATTAAAAAGTACTGACCTGCAAAGTTAGTTTAACATATTATTTATACTGCACAGCGAACGTCATTGAAAAATAAATAATTAAATAAACATGCCAGAATTGCAGATTTTATTAATCTTTCCTCTAGAAAAAATGGAATAAAAAGTGATCAAAGTGTTGTATAATCC
This sequence comes from Eleutherodactylus coqui, assembly GCF_035609145.1. Classification (NCBI taxonomy): domain Eukaryota; kingdom Metazoa; phylum Chordata; class Amphibia; order Anura; family Eleutherodactylidae; genus Eleutherodactylus; species Eleutherodactylus coqui. The sequence continues at coordinate 213,009,332 of NC_089843.1, forward strand.
CAAAAATGGCATAAATGAAAATTAGAACTCAGCCCGAAGAAATAAAAGCCCTCATAGAGCACAGTCAATGGAAAATTAAAACTGTTTTGGCTCCTAGAAAGCGACAACATAAAAGCACATCTTTTTAATGTAAAAAAATACAAAAATAGCAAAATATAAAAAACTTTTGAACCTTGGTATCGACGGCCAAGAATAATGTTATCACAGTATAAATGTTATCACATGCTAAATGCCGTAAAAATGAAATCCAAAAAACATCCATAAAAATATATAACTTGTCCCACGAAAAACTAACCCTCATACAGTTATGTCGATGGAAAAATCATAAAGTTATGACTCTTGGAATGCGACAATGAAAAAAAATGTAAAAGTTTGGCCATTAAGGCCATTAATACTTCACCTTCCTTTTGGTTCTCTTTGCAATCCAATTTTGGATTCAGAGTTTTCTAGGGAGCTTTCTCTTTCTGCCATTATACAATGGCGCCATCTGCTGGCTAGAGCCAGTACTGCTGTATTGAACACACTGGAGAGGCCCCCGACAACAGAGCGGCCAGTAATATACAGTAAAAATACCCTGCCGGACGTCTTCCGACATCGGAGCTGTACAGCCTTCAATCAGAATGTCTTCAGACGTCAGATAGTGGATTGGAAAGGGTTAAAAAATAAATAAATAAAACGCTGCCTCGTTAACAGCCCATGTGGTTGTGTGAATCCGGCCTTAGTTCTACTTTTTGCATATGGGATAATATGATAGCATGGTGGCAGAACGATGATCAGCATCATAGCTAAAGTATACTGGGCTCTGATGCAAAAGTTCAGCTTGGTCTTCATTCTCTCTCCACCATGTACTACTAAAACAAACTCTCACGCGATCTACATTTGTGTATAAATCACACAGTTGCATGAGAATGTAAGTGAACTCTTTGGAATGACCTGGATTTCTGCAATGATTAATAATAACATGCGGTCTGAGGCCTTAGTCAGACGGGCGTTTTTAGCCGCGATTTGCGCATGCGCATGCGTCCGGCGATTTTATAAAACCATTGCTTTGCAATGGTATCGGACACATGAGCGCTTTTTATGCGCTCGTCCGATAAATTATAGAACAAAAAATCGCAGATCGCACCTATCTGCGATCTGCGATTCCTGTTCTCTTCTGTATATGCGCTCAATGGGGCCGGCGGCAGCAGCGCTGACCCCATTGAGAACATATAGAAGACAAATCATTCTTCTCTGCCACAGCTGTAACAGCTGTGACAGAGAAGAACGATGTTTGCCCATTGAATTCAATGGAGCGGCAATACAGCCGCTCCATTGAAAGCAATGGGCTGCCGGCGTGCGCGGGGTGAATTGTCGGGAAGGGGTTAAATATATAAGCCCTTCCCTGCAATTCATCCTAAAATGTGTTAAAATAAAAAAAAATTGTATACTCACCTCTCCGCTGCAGCCGGAGTCCAGCCGCGGCCGCTGTCAGTTCTCCTGAACTGCTTCTCAGCACTATTCAGCCGGTGGGGCTTTAAAATCCCCGCCTGCTGAATGATCTGCCTCTGATTGGTCACAGCCCTGACCAATCAGAGGCCAGTTTCACTCACACACCCATTCATGAATTCATGAATGGGTGAGTGACTGCTGCCTCTCAGAGCTGAGCCAATCAGGGGGCAGGTCTGACTCACATCCATTCATGAATTCATGAATGGGTGTGAGTGAGGCATGCCTCTGATTGGCTCAGCGCTGAGCCAATCAGGGGGCAGGTCTGACTCACACCCCCTTCACACCCACTGCAGGACGGCCGCGCGGAGCTCCGGCTGCCGGGAGAAGGTGAGTATACAATTTTTTTTTATTTTAACACATTTTAGGATGAATTGCAGGGAAGGGCTTATATATTTAAGCCCTTACCGACAATTCATCCCGGGCTCGCCCGCAGCGCATTGCTTTAAATGGAGCCGGCTCTATTGCCGTCTCCATTGAATGCAATGCGCTGGACAGCTCCGGCCCGTTTCTAATGAAACGCGGCTAGGAGCAGATTTTCGGGCGATTTGCGGGCGACTTGCGCGCACCAGTCACGCGATTTGTGGATGCGCATCCGTCATGCGATCCGCAAATCGCGCGAAAAAACGCCCGTCTGACTAAGGCCTGATTGTTATCCAAGTCATAATAATAGGCAAATGCAATTTAGCCAAACTAATAACACAAGAGCAGTTGTAAAGGTAATGTCTTCTATTGAGCACATTAAGTAAACAGTGCATGGAGAAAAGGTAAGTAAAGCCTTATAGAACTATGTGTGCTATTAGAATAGTTAGATTGTATTTGCCTATAATTGTAACCTAGATAACAATCAGACCACATTTTATTAATTAATGAAGAAATCCAGGTGGTTCCAAAGGGTTCACTTACTTTGAACTGTATGAGTAATTGCGTATAAAGCAGTTAGGGCTCATGCAATCAGATATAGCATGGCTCTGTACAACCTCAAATTGTTTGAAACTGTAATACGGCTTCTATATTCTATGGGGTCCTGCTGTACCTCCATATACCTCTGATTCCACATGGAAGCATAAGGCATCCTTCAGACACAGTTTTTTGGCAATTTTTTAGACTTTTTTTCTTTACAGAGAAGTCTATGGGAGAATGTGTAAAAAAAAGCAAATCTAGAGTACGCTGTGTTTTAAAAATACCTGCTATGGACCCAAAAAAGAGAAAAAAAATGCCACAAAAAATCATATGTGTGAAGTGTATTTCATATTTCCAGTGAGCTGCAGTTAACATACGGCCATGGCATTTTTTGTACTCAACCAAAAACGCAGGTAAATGCAACATATTTTGACACGAAACCACCCTTTTTTGCTGTCCAATATTGTATGAAACTATCAGTAAAAAAAATGTAACAGTTTAATTGCATGCTGTATTACAGAGGTACACTGTACCAGCCATTAGAAGGCTGTTGTGGCAGCTCTACCATTGCGCTATCCTAAGGTGCCGTTTTTGCCATTTTCACAAAACTCCAGACTTCAAAAAGAATTCAAACCCCATTCCAGACCCCTAGGTTATTTTACATCCAAGCCCAGATGCCACAACAAATCTATACCCCCAGCCCAGACCTCCAAATAAATTCAGACCCCAAGCCAGTCCCCTAAATATATTTAGACACCCAGAAGAGAATTAATGCAGACCAAAACCGTGACCGTGATCCAAAAGTGTAAACAGGCTACAAAAATAATTTAGACCCCGAATGAGACCCCAAAATTAATTCAGTCCCAAGATCAAACTCCTTAATAAATCCAGACCCCAAGATTAAAGCCCTGGATCCTAACTCTTAATAAATCCAGATCTCCAGAGTGTAAAATTATTTCAGACCCCAGAATAGACCCTCAAATTAATTTAAACCCAAAGAACAGACCACAAAAATAATTCAGACACCACATCGGACTTCAGTTAATTCAGATCTCCAGACCAGACCCCAAATTTGTCCCCAACATTAAAGGGGTTGTCCCGCGAAAGCAAGTTGGGGTATACACTTCTGTATGGCCATATTAATGCACTTTGTAATGTACATTGTGCATTAATTATGAGCCATACAGAAGTTATTCACTTACCTGTTCTGTTGCTAGCGTCCCCGTCTCCATGGTGCCATCTAATTTCAGCGTCTAATCTCCCGATTAGACGCGCTTGCGCAGTCCGGTCTTCTCCCTTCTGAATGGGGCCGCTCGTGCCGGAGAGCTGCTCCTCGTAGCTCCGCCCCGTCACGTGTGCCGATTCCAGCCAATCAGGAGGCTGGAATCGGCAATGGAACGCACAGAGCCCACGGTGCACCATGGGAGAAGACCTGCGGTCCACCGTGGGTGAAGATCCCGGCGGCCATCTTCGCAAGGTAAGTAAGAAGTCACCGGAGCGCGGGGATTCGGGTAAGTACTATCCGGTTTTTTTTAAACCCCTGCATCGGGTTTGTCTCGCGCCGAACGGGGGGACTATTGAAAAAAAAAAAAACCCGTTTCGGCGCAGGACAACCCCTTTAATATAAAACCCAGTCCAAACCTTAAAATTATAGCAACCTTCAAGCCAGGATCTCAAAATTGATATGTAAGTCATTATCTACAGGGGACGATTACTTGCTGTTTAATTTGCCTCAGATCTGGCTCCTTGGCTGCTTTCAAACATCTCTGTGATTACAGTTTGGGTACAGTGCCTAGTTTGAATTAGCCTGGGACAACCCCCTCCCCCCCTTATTGATTCAGACTGCAGTGAATCTTTTATCTTCAAATGCTTTGACTGTTTATCGGTCTGGGGAAAAAAAGTGAAATTTTAATAATTTTGACTTTTACGAATGCAGTGATACCAATTATATTTATTTATTTAAATTGTTTCGATTTTTTTAAGGGAAATGGAAAAAGGGTTTTTTAAAATCTTTTTTATCTTATTAACTCTTTGCAATCCAATTTTGGATTCAAGGTTTCCTAGGGGGTTTTCTCTTTCTGCCATTATACAATGGCACCATCTGCTGGCTACAGCCAGTACTGTAGTATGGGACATGCTGGAAAGGCTCCCGACAACAGAGCGGCCTGTAATATACAGTAAGAATACCCTGACGAATGTCTTGCGACATCGGAGCTGTACAGCCTTCAATCAGAATGTCTTAAGACAGTGGATTGGAAAGGGTTGAACATGCAATCGCTTGTACAATCTACTGCAATCCTTCTGTATTGCAATGTACTGTATCTTTCAATTTCAGCCTACTAAGCTTAAAGGGAACCTGTTACCAGCATCATGCTGTCCGAACCATGGGTGACCATGTATGTCTTATTCTGAAACATTGCAGTGTTTCAGAATAAGCATACTTTATGATACTGATCCAATCAGAGTGCCAAGTCATGGGGGGGGGCTGCACCAGCTTCTCTTCACCCAAAGCCGCACTGCATGTTACTGATAAACACCAATAAAAATGATGTAATAACTGCAGCGTTGCAGAATAATACATACACGAGTGCACTGTACATACCTGTCCAGGTTCGGGTAGCATTCATCTTGTGATAGGTACAGTTTAATAGGCATTAGTACATGGCAACCCTAGGAGTATCATATGGACTTGGTCCCAGGCTGCCATCCAAACCAATGCCACCTTGCGTCATGGGGTGTAGAAATGATGCTTTTATAGAGTGGACCACCCAGGTGAATGGCCTAGAAGACACAGTCATCATTGACCAAAGTGGTTCAAACGGCTGCGATCACAGATAGCACTGATCATAGCCGTTGTGGGATGTTCCACACAGCTGCTATCCACCAAGTATGAGGTGGATTTTGCTCCAAAACCTGCTCCATAGCCCTACCCAAGTGACTGCATGACATACATGTACATTATGCAGTATTGTGTCATGCTTATTACATATTTTCTTGGAATAGTTGGCCTTATTTAAAGTGTAAATGTCATTACCAAAAAACTTTTGACATGTCAGAAGTTTTTGGTCAGTGGGGGTCCAAGTGCTGAGACCTAAGCCAATCCCTGAAACAAAGGGGTGCAGAACCTAACAAAGCAACTCTGCTGCTTCATTTCAGCAATTGGTGGTAATCTCAGCATCCCACCCTTACAGATCAAAACTTCTGACATGGGGGTTATTTTGGTTAGTTTTTTGCATCAGTAATTTTAAGTGAAAGGTAGGAGTGAAACCAGGGTCCTTTTACCCATTAGGTCAGATAGGCAAATGCCTATATTGAAAATACAGGGAGGGCCCGGGGCGATGTAAAAAATGTGAAGAAAGACTACTGTTTCACCAAATATTAACAAAAAGCATATGATCTTTACAAATTGAGATTTTTACAAAAAGTCTAGTCACATAAACTGCCACTTTTTCAGCTTCATATGTTACAGCTAAACTTGTAAGTGCTACATGTGCATGAACCACTGAGTTGTGCCGTGAGAGGGTATGTCTGGGATAACAAAAATTAGGTAAAGGGAATAAATCAGTTCAGTAAGCTTCAGGTTTCAGATGACTTTCCCAGAATATGCTGCCATGTTAGTTCATGAGGATTAACACTACATCTTGCCATTATATGACTTGTTTGCTGCATTTATCACCAGTTTTCCCTCTGCAGGCTGTATCTCTAATTTTCAGTTTTCCCTTGTCGGAGGAGACTGCTATTATGCTGTCTTCTATACACTGATCGTGAAGAAAACAGGATTTCTTCTTCTATAACTCTATAGCACATCCAGACACATTACATCAGCAGCATGGAGGACAATGGGGTAGATTTGTTTAAATGCAATTGCAGTACTGTCAATCAAAGCAGAATTTAAAGGGGTAGCCTGGGCAGAAAAAAATTTAATTGAAACCTCCTCAGTGCTGTATAAAAACATTATTACATAAAGTCATTCAACCTGACCCTTGCAACTCTCATTCCACCTCTGAACTATTCTTCTGACTTCAGTGATGACGTGTGGCACGGGGAGACATGACCGTGTCATCACTAAGTCGCCGGTAATTGGCTGCAGCAGCTACATATTCCTGTGATGGGACGTCATCTCAAGAGTTGGAAAAAGATTACAGAAGGGGACCAAGCACCATTGGAACTGGAGCTGCAGGAAATGGGAGACTTTTTGGATGTTTTTAGACACGGCTGAGCAGGTTTCAATGTATTTTTTTCCCCAGACTACCCCTTTAACCCCTTAAGGACATGGCCCATTTTGGGCTTAAGGACGCAACGATTTTTGGCGGATTTTAATCTCCATTTTTTAAAAGCCATAACTTTTTTACTTTTGTGTCGACACAAAGGTATAAGGGCTTGTTTTTTTGCGTGGCGAACTGTAGCTTTTATCGGCGGCATTTTTGGGTACATAGACTATATTGTAAAACTTTTATTAATTTTTTTTATGATAACAGGGAGAGAAAACGCATCAATTCTGCCATTGATTTTATTATTTTTTTTACAGAGTTAGTCATGCAGCATAAATGATACAATATGTTTTTTCTGCGGGCCGGTACGATTACAGCGATACCAAAATTCTTATATTTTTTTTTAGGTTTTTCCACTTTTCTGCAATAAAAACCTTTTTTTTGGAAATCTTTTTTTTTTCTATATCGCTGCATTCAAAGTCCTGTAGCTTTTTAATTTTTTTATGTACGGAGCTTCGTGAAGGCTTATTTTTTTGCGAGACGAGCTGTAGTTTTTATTGGTACCATTTTTGGGAACATACGGCTTTTTTGCTCACTTTTATTGCATATTTTTTTGGAGGCAAAATGCCTTTGTTTTTTTTAACGCTTTTTGCCATACAAAATAAGAATTGTGTTCAACTTTTTGTACATGTCGTTACGGACGCATCAATACCAAATACGTGCCATTTTAATTTTTTTTTTACCTTTTTTATGCTAATATGAGAAAAAGCACAAAAAAGGGTTTTTTCTACATTTTTTTTAACATTTTTCTTTTTCGTACATATTTATTAGGTTTTTTTTTTTACACTATTTGTGTCTCTCTGGGGGACTTAAAGGGGTTGTCCCGCGAAAGCAAGTGGGGGTATACACTTTTGTATGGCCATATTAATGCACTTTGTAATATACATTGTGCATTAATTATGAGCCATACAGAAGTTATAAGAAGTTATTCACTTACCTGCTCCGTTGCTGGCGTCCTCGTCTCCATGGTGCCGTCTAATTTTCAGCGTCTAATCTCCAGATTAGACGCGATTCCGCAGTCCGGTCTTCTTCTTTTCTCAATGGGGCCGCTCGTGCCGGAGAGCGGCTCCTTGTAGCTCCGCCCCGTCACATGCCGATTCCAGCCAATCAGGAGGCTGGAATCGGCAATGGACCGCACAGAAGCCCTGCGGTCCACCGAGGGAGAAGATCCCGGCGGCCATCTTCAGCAGGTAAGTAAGAAGTCACCGGAGCGCGGGGATTCAGGTAAGCACTGTGCGGTTTTCTTGTTTAACCCCTGCATTGGGTTTGTCTCGCGCCGAACGGGGGGGCTATTGAAAAAAAACAAAACCCGTTTCGGCGCGGGACAACCCCTTTAAAGCACAGCACTGATGATCGCTGTAATAAGGCATGGCAGGACTTCTGTCCTGCCATGCCTTTTCGCCTATACAGCGATCCCCGGCACTGCCAACACAGGACGCCAGTATCTGGCGTCCTGTTGCCATGGCAACAGGCCGGGCTCTCTGCGATTATATCGCGAGAGCCCGGCAACTTCACAGAGGGATCAGTGAATCCTTCCCATGCCGCAATCTATATATATCGCAGCAGGGAAGGGGTTAACAGCGGGGGGGGGGGGGGGGCATCTCGGATGCACCCCTGCTGCTGCAGCGGGAGGCCAGCTGTCAGTGACAGCCGGTTCCCGCTGCGGGATAGCGCGAGATCAGTCATGATTTCGTGCTATTCCTATGCCGTAAGGGTACATCATTTTGCGGGAAGTACCCTGCTCCCATGACGTACCCTTACGTCATGGAGAGGGAAGGGGTTAATTAAAAAGGTTTCTTTTGTTGAAGCATAACAGAGTTTGTCCGTAGAAAAACTCAAAAATGTGTTTTCCGAATTATGAATTTTGGATCTGATTCTGTCCTGCTTAGGATGTTGTTCTGTATATGGATAATAGTTTGCAAATGCAATTCAAAAAAGTAATAAACTAAAAAATAATAGTAAATACGACTGCAATACTCGAGACTTAGTATTTACTCACGGGTAGTTATGGTGTATATTCAGTTTGGAGGGGCCCAAATTCACCTTTGTGACCGGCACACTGTTAAAGGGGTAGTCCTAAACTTTTTACATTTTTCTATCGATCACCTATAGGTCATCAATAGATGATCTGCGAAAACCTGCCGCTCTGATCCCCACCAATCAGCTGATTCCTGGATCTGCTGTCACTACAATTAGTGCAGGAAGGAGTAAGCGAGTTGGTACTGCAGTGCTGCACCCAGTGAATTCACTGAGAGCTGTGCCTGGAATACCAACCTGGGCTGCTGCGCTATGGTCAGCCCATTCTGCCTTCTGTGCTTTCGGCAGGGGCGTAACTATAGAGGATGCAGGGGATGCGGTTTCACCCGGGCCCAGGAGCCTAAGGGGGCCCATAAGGCCTCTCTTCTACATATAGGGAACCCAGTACTATAAGTAAAGCATTATAGTTTGGGGCCCAGTTACAAGTTTGCATCGGGGCCCGGAAGCTTCAAGTTACGCCTCTGGCTTTCGGGGATATCTCGACCCCTTCAATAGCCTGATGAAGGGGGAGAGATATCCCCAAAAGCTTGCTGTAACATCATGCATTTCTGTTAGCCATTAAAAGGTACCATGTCTACAAGATTACTTGGTTTCCCTCACTGAGAACAATCACAGTATTTCAACTTGTTCTCAAGTTTACTTTTACAACAGCACAAACTGTGTGTACACAGCGCCATCTACAGATCAATTAAAAAATAACCTGTAAAACAGTTTTATATAAAAATTGACATTATTTCTCCTGACTTCCTCGGTTTATTTATTTTTATGTGTCATAGACATGCCAGAACCACATGAACTGGGATTTCAGCTACTGCTAAGGTGAAGATCACTGGATATCCAAACTAATAGTTGTGGTCTACAGCTCAATTCATTTATATGGAGGTGACCTCATCAGTTACTTACATGGTAAAAATCAAACAACTCATGACTTTCCTCTCTGAATCAAACTCTGTCAGATCAGCTTCTGCTCTGTTGGATCCAGTCCGTGTATTCATTACGTGGTCAGTCAAACGTGGTCATTGCGTGAAAATATTGGTCTTGACCTATCTTTGGTGCGTAAGACGCAGGAGTGTCCATAGACTCCCATGGGAGCTGGAAAAAAAGAGGAGGGTGAGCGAGTTCTGCCGCGTCTCTAAATCGCACTGTGTCTCTGCGGGGATGAAAGGAAGCCCCAGGGGTTCCCTTCATCATGGGGATAAGGGGACTCCCATGGGAGATAAAGGGAAACCCCAGGGAGTCCCCTCAACCCCGCAATCAGGAGAACCCTTGCGGAAATAAAGGGAAGTTCCAGTAGGGATGAAGGGAGTCCCCGGCTCATGTGAACGAGCCCCTAGAGTGCAATTCTCGTATACTGCATGTGATTTAGCATTTGCGACACCCAATAGAAATTTGTTGTTTTCTTGCAACTTACATTCAAGCCTATGCTGGCAAAATCACTTCCAATTTCGGATCTGCAACCCAGAAATCTGCAGATTTGGGTTTTTAACAAGTATTGTGTTTTCGTTGCATCATGTCATTTGTAGTGTGATAGACATGATGATTATTTATAAAATGTCTATCGATTAATATAACCCAAATGTATTTTGCTATTGTATTGACTTTTAGCTCAGGAGTTTAAAGGACACACACACAATCTAATCATAGTATTTGCTAGACAATGGATGTCTGATCTAATGTTAGTTAAGTACATAGAAGTTACACAAGTTGCACAACCAGCTTCTAAGAGTTAAGGGCCATAGTGTCGTGTATATCCTGTGTTTAATACTGAGTGTTTGTCTAGCCCCCTTCCACTCCTCATCCTGAAGCTAGGTAAACAATGATTCATCACTACACGGAGATGACTTCAGCTAGAGGACGAAGTCCATACCACCTCAACACTTGGAGGGGGTGGGCAGAGAGGTGGGGGATTCTATATGAACCGACAAATGAGAATCTTATATGTTACTGATGTAATCTGTTGCACGCCCATTGAAGGGTGGTTGTCATGTGTTATAATAAAAAGCCTGAGCCTCTACACATGGTAGAGACTCTCTCCCGGTTTTAGACCAGCATTTGTGTCTGATTCTGGTTCGATGATGTGTGCACACGATACTCAATTTGGAAGCGACAAAATACCCCAAAAGCCTGCTGGAGAAATCATATTCCAGATCAGTAGTAGCCACTATGTCTGGAATGTAACTCAGCCTATTAGACCGCACCTCCAGCAGTGCAATGTACTATCCTAGTGATCAAATGATCACATCTTCAAGTATCCTTCAGGGACTAAAAAAAAGTGTAAAAAAAGATCGATGAAGTTTAAGGTAAAGGAAAAAAAATCCGGTTTTAAAAAAAAAAAAAATGCATTTTTGAAATGCAAATGCAATAAAAAGCAATCCAAATGCCACATTTACCTGAAACCCCCAAAAAACTGCAACTCTTTCCATCGCCGGACAAATGAAAATCTTCTGGGTCTTAGAATGCAATGATGCAGATTCAATTGTTTTTCTTGAAAAATGTGTTTTTATTGTGCAAAAGTAGTAAAAAATGTAAAAAAAATCTCTATTAACTTGATATCGCAGTAATCCAGATAAGAAAATGATCGTGTTATCTTTACTGAAAGGCGAATGCCATAAAAACCTAACCTAAAAACGGTTGCGGCATTTCTCAAGACTTTTTTTTGATCTGCTTCCTTAAAGAAAGTGTCATAAAATGTATACAATGGATTATATGTATCCCATAATGGTGCCATTAGAAAATACAACTTGTCCCCCCCCCCAAAAAGAGGCCTTCATACAGCCATGTCAATGCGTTATGGCTCTTGTAGTGCGATGATGACAATCCATTGATCCCTAAAGCAAAAAATAGGTTGGTTACTAAGGGGTTAAACTGGAAGTTTGCATGAAGGGCTTATATTTCCTTATTGTCTTTGGGTCTATCGCTACCGCACACATTCCTTGTTCAACATGGAGGCATTTATTTCTAATAATTAGGCTGCAACTACTTGACAAAGGCGGCCGGACAACTGGTCTTTGACAAACGCACACAGGGTGGCAGAAGCGCTGGTGGCAGCGAGAAGAGGGGGGGGGGGGGGGAAATCCTCTGAATGGGAAAATTGTTATTGTTCAATAATGTCTAGTCCGAGAGAATGTATACAATATTAGCTGTTGATAGGAAAATAACCTATTTTCACTGTGTGTTAGAACTAGAGATGAGCAAGCATACTCGCTAAGGACAATAACTCGATCGAGCATTGTCCTTAGCGAGTATCTCCCCGCTCGGGAGAAAAGGTTCGGGTGCCGGCAATAGGTCCAAAATATGAGAGCCGCTGTTTGGTGATTTTGCCCTCTAGAGATATTTTTGGTCTGATACGCTCTAGGACCATCTTGTTGGTGACCATTGCCGACCATGGTATATGCAGCATTCTTCTCCACCATCATGGTTCGAAAGCATCAATTTTCCTTCTACCGGCTTGCCTGAGTGTCCAACTTTAGCATGCGTATATGGAGATAGGAAACATGATTGCATTTATCATTTGGATCTTTGCTCTTCCATATCCTTCCCATTCCTTGCATTGCCCTGCGGCCAAGTGCAATTCTTTGTTTGATTTCTGGTTCCCTGGTTCTCCATTGTAATCAATCCTGGATCTGAGGAAGAGGACATCTTTGACAGCTTCAATTTCCTCATTGTCGATTTTTCCGTGAACTGTACCATTACTTGCTGTCGTCATTACCTTTGTTCTCCTTATATTGACGTACAGTCCCATGCGCTCACTTTCTTCTTTAACTCTTCATATCAGATATTCCAGATCCTTTTCGCTTTCCGCAAGCAACGTTGTATCATCGGTATGTCGGAGATTGTTGATGTTTCTCCCACAGATATTCCCTCCAATTGTTGATTTGTCCAGGTTGCATCGTCTTATGATTGTTTTGATGTACAGATTGAACAGGACCGGTGATAAAATGAAGCCTTGTCGGATGCCTTTCTTAATCTCGAACAAGTCAGTGTTACCGAAAGCTGTCCATGCTGTGGCTTCTTGGCTCTCATAATGTGACTGTATCAATTCTTCCAGATACTCTGGCATGCCCATTTTCCTCATGCATTTCCACAGCTTGTTGTGTTCAATGCAGTCAAATGCGTTGCTGTAGTCTATGAAGTACATGTATGTAAACGTCCTGATATTCTGAGTTTGCAACTCTGCGAAATCCATCTTGAACGTCAGAGAGCTTCTTCCCAACAAATGAGTTAATGTGTTTTTGAATACTCTTGAAGATGGATTTGGCAATATGAGTGTGATGGTCCAATAGCTGCAGTATTCTTGCATATCGCCTTTTTTTGGAAGTGGGACAAAGACTGATTGTGTCCAGTCTTTGGGCCACAATTGGTCTTCCAAATGTATGGAGATTATGCTTTACTGTGTAATCTGGTGTCTCTAGCAGCTTCTGTTATGGCCCATGTGGATGAATCTTTTTGGTGTTGTCCTCAGACATGGTGACAATTGGAAAATGCTCTGTGCCATGTCATGTGAGTGGGTCAGAAAGCTTGCTCTGCCCCATGAGCCATGGTGGTGATGGGCGCAAGCAAGAAGTTGCAGAGCCGAGCAAAATTGGATGCGATGGAGCCGCAGTGCCATGTGGAAAGCCCTGGAAGCCTGTGCAGAGGTTTGGAGTGTTGGTGTGTACGATGTCCCTGGAGCCTCCTGTTCAGATTGTTGTGCTGGACAGTGGACCCTGGAAGTGTGGGAGAGCCTCTACTATGAGAACTGTGAGTGTTCAAGTACGATGTGATGTTTTGAAGTCCATGGAACCAAGAGAGGCCTGACTATGTAACTAACAGACTATGTAACTAAAGTGGCCTGTAACATAACTGAGAGTGAACTGGATCATATTTTCCTCCAGCAGGTTTCGGGGTATTCTGTAGCTTCCAAATTGTATAGTGTGCACACATCATCGACCAGATCAGACACAAGTTATCAGTCTCATGTCCAAAATGGCTCTCTGGGCAGGAACGTCCAAACAGCCTCTTTTATTGCAAGACATAACACCTGCCCTTTATGGGCGTTTAACAGATTACATCAGTAACATATATATATTCTTATTCGCTGGGTTATATAGAATTCCCCGCCTCCCCCTCTCCCCACCTCTCTCAAGTAGGAGCCTTTGTCTTAACAACATGTGGTCAAAACTGAAAGTATCTTTGTTGGAGAAGTTTCTGTGTGGGGGATGGGAAAGGACTGGGAAAACACTCAGTATTGAATACAAGCAATAACATATAACACTGTGATTTAACTCTTTCCTTATGCAGCAGAGTTCCACATTAGGCTGAAGTCACAAAACACACATCTTTTCACCATGCCATTGTCCAGCAATTACTATAATGAAATTATGCAGTCATTAGCCTCTAAGAGTTAAAGTCACTACAGCTGCGTAATACATCTAGTTTAGTACAAATCGATAGACATTTTACACTGACTAATCATCATGTCTATCACAAGAGACTGTAATAAAACATAAATTAGCACACTCCACAAATATAGCTAAAAATAAATTTTATTACCAATATCATTAAAAAACATATAAAAATGACATAGCTACTCAAAAATGGCCAGATACAGGGAACAATAAAGGTTAATATAAAATAGGCGGCTGCTATATTGTGAATCAGAATAATAAAGTGCAAGTGCGCCATATACACATACAGAAAGTACAGATCGCCAACCTATTCATTATAGCAAACCAATATAAAACATGGTTGAATAAGTCATATAGTTGGGAGTGGCCACACCCCAACCCATGTATTGCACAGCTTTGTCAAGGGATAACAATAAATGAGCCTAGTACAAATTAAAGAGGGATAAAACCAAACACCAGCCAATTAGAAAGACATTCGCAGCTAAATCTGGGATGTACTTAGACGGTATGCCAATCACATATTCATTCCGTCAGCACTCGCCGTGCATGGGTATGTAACATGCGTTTCACAGTGGAACGCATCGCATCTATTGAGCAGACATGGGGCACATAAAGGCAGTCAGAAAAATGATCATACAATCAATTAAAACGTGGGGAATGGGAGATAAATAATAAAAATCAAGATAATAAAACGAAAAGTGTATACATATATGATTTAATGACATAGAGTGCATAATACCATAGTTAAAAAAACATTAAAAAAACATGAATTGAAGTTTGGTGTGCTGTTGGTTTTATATGCTGGGAACAGGTTTCCTTTAAAGCTTTGCTTTTTTTCCCTTTTCTTTAACAAAACCAGAGGGATGCCAACAACTCAGCTTGTTCATAGAGAACTACAGGTTCTGCTCTCTGTCAGTAAAACACATAGAAAAACATAACATCATGTAGGACAGAGTACATCAGTACTGAGCAGTGGAGATGTGAGTAAATAGCATCAATTCCCTCACCGTTAATTCTGACAGCAGGTCTGTGAGAGTCTTTACCTCTGTCCTTTCTGCCTTCTGCTCTCAGATGTCAGTGAACAGGATGATTCACACCCTTCCTTCACTATCTCTTCTGCCCTTTCAGTCTCCAGTAAGAGAAATAACATCACTTGACAGCAAGCAGTTGATAGCAAGTTATGAGGAATGAATACTCCTAGTGGTGAGTAATTTAGAGGAATTTTTCAACACAAAAACATGATTTTAGGTAAATAAAGTAAATCGCACTTTTGCAAGTTATCACATGGACTAGTCTATCATATAAGGACAAGTTGTTTGAACACTTAGTGACCATTTAAAGGGAATCTGTCTAGTCCCTTAAGCCGAGAGGGCTGTGGGGAGCACAGAATAGCGATGGACATGCTGATTTCAGAGGTCTGTCACTTATACCGATTAACCCCTTGAGTGGCACGCCCGGAAAATTTCAGGGACGAGCTCCACTGCTCATAGCAACATAGCCCGGAAGATTTCCGGGCTATGTATCACTATGGGAGCTGCAGAGCACAATGCCACAAGCTGTGACAGTGTGCTCTGCCTGCACAGTCCCACAGAGAACAAAGCAAGGGCTTTGAAAAACCAGCAGAAGATATTGCCGATATGTCGGCAATCTCCTGCTTTGTTTACAGGTTGCCATAGAGACCATCGGCTTGTCAGAAGCAAGCCGATGGTCTCTGTGGCAGGGAGAGCTGGTTGTTAGCTGTCAGAGGACAGCTAGGTACCAGCTCTTACAGCAGAGATCAGAGAAAACCTCCAATCTCTGCTGTGTTAACCCTTTACATGCTGCAGTCTATGTGACTGCAGCATGTAAAGGGCTGTCACTGCAGCATGTAAAGGGCTGTCACCATCGGACCCCCGGAATGTGATCAGGGGTCCTGATGGGTCCCTGTGGAAGTCCCCTAAAGGGACAAAAAAAAATAAAAAAATAAAAAGTTACAAAATTATAAAAAAAATAATAAAAACACTTGTCTCCCTTTACTTTGTAAAAAAATCAAAAATACAATCACACATGTGGTATCCATGCGTCGTAATGACCCAGAGAAGGAAGTTAATGCATTATTTAACCCCTTAATGACATGGCCTCTTTTTTTCTTTTTTCCCCATTTCTGTTTTTCCTCCCTCCTATTTAAAAAATCACAACTTGTCCCTTAAAAAACAAGCCCTCATATGGCCATGTCAATGGAAAAATGAAAAAGTTATGGCTCTTGAGACGCAACTGCAAAATTAGTTGAAATTCAATGATTAGACCATTTAAAAAAACCTGCCCTGGTGGGCACAACAGGGTGGTAGGAAACCCGCCACTCAAGGGGTTAAGGCCCATTTATACAGAGCGATGATCGCTCAAAGATCGCTCAAACGACAGTTTAAGTGACAGCTTTGAGCGATCATTTTGAATAAACTATTAAGTAGCTACTCAATAGCAATTAGGTGTGCAAATGAAGCCTTTAGCTGAATGCAGTTAATAGCCTGAGGGCTCTTATCTGCATTCAGATCCTTTGTTCTCCAGCGGGAAACAATGCTATCAGCACTACCTGTGGAGAACTACTGATAAGGCTGAATGCCGATTTTTAGTTTTGCCTGAACTTAACGATTAGCTAGCAGTGTACGATGGGTGCGCGTTTAGACGCAATGATCACTTTTAAGCGATTTTTGAGCGATCATTGCTCTGTGTAAATGGGCCTTAAGTTTAGTGGTTTAGCAAATCTTAGTCTTAAAGGGGTTCTGACCCGAATAATGTTTTTATGCTTTAACAGCCATTGTTCCCTGGTCTGCCTAATGGACACAGGGAACCCACGATTAATGGCTGTTAAAGCATAAAAACATAATACTTACATAATACTTACCTTGTGTTCTGTTGTTGTTGTCATCAGGGGGGGTCATCTCCCTGCAGGCTCTCTTCTTCCTCTGACGAGCTGCCCCCCCTCCGGGAATCCGCAGAAGACAGGGCCCTCTGACAGGAGTCAGGACGGGCCGCGTCTCCACTGCGCACGCGCAGAATCTCGGAGTTTAGCCAGGACAGACGGGCCGCCCACAGCAAGCACTGCTTGTGACGAGCTTGCTGTTGGTGGCCCATCCGTTCACCTCGGAAGTGGCTGACGGACGGAGCAGAGCAGGAAGCGGTCATTTTGACCGCTCCTGCTGTGCTTCTACAAGCCACAGATGAAGAAGCCAGATGCAGGGGACATGCCTGGCGATCGGTCCTGGCCAGGCAAGGTGAATGAAATTTTTTATTTTTCATGTCAGAACCCCTTTAAAACTTTTCAGGTCTGGACTGGAAAGGCGTCCAGTGAAGCTCATACACATTAATATACGCACACGCCTTCTCCTACAAGATGCTGATTGGCAGGTCCTTCGGTATTACCCTGCACACGAAGAGACCTGTCAATCAGAATATGGACAAAGGAGGGTGAGACAAATGTGTGCATATATGAATATGAATACACTCCTCTCCAGTCCAGCCCTGAAAAGTTTTAAAAGTAAGATTTGCCAAAAACTAAACAAATTGGTAATTGTTACTATACTATGCTGCCTGCCGCCTGGGCAACTTAAAGGGGTGGTCTCGCGGCAGCAAGTGGGTCTATACACTTCTGTATGGCCATATTAATGCACTTTGTAATATACATCGTGCATTAAATATGAGCCATACAGAAGTTATTCACTTACCTGTTCCGTTGCTAGTGTCCCCGCCGCCATGGATCCGTCTAATTCTGATGTCTTCTTGCTTTTTTAGACGCGCTTGCACTGTGCGGTCTTCTTCCTGGTGAATGGGGCCGCTCGTGCCGGAGAGCTGGTCATCGTAGCTCCGCCCCATCACGTGTGCCGATTCCAGCCAATCAGGAGGCTGGAATCGGCAATGGACCGCACAGAGCCCACGGTGCACCATGGGAGAAGACCCGCGGTGCATCGTGGGTGAAGATCCCGGCGGCCATCTTGGTGAAGGAAGACATCGCAGAGCAGGGATTCGGGTAAGTAATATAATTTTTTTCTTTTTTTAACACATCCCTTGGGGTTGTCCTGCGCCGAACCGGGGGGCCTATGGAAAAAAAAAAACCCGTTTCGGCGCGAGACAACCCCTTTAAGAGACCTGACAGGATCCCTTTAAGATACTGTATTTTAGTATTTAAAGTGAGTAACTCGGACAATGGCTTCTACATTGTCAAAATATCTTTAGTGTCGTTCCAACAGTTGATGACTTTATCTCCTTTATCAGAAGGGCATACAAAGGTTCAGAACACATCTGGTAATTAATAATTGAATTTTTAATTAACAAATAGATGAAGCTGTCAATATTCATTTCCTGATCTGCATACTAAATTTCACATTCATTTAATGGACAACATGCCTTGAAGTTATTAATTACATTTTTACGGATCATCTGAATTAGATAGGACCCTCACATAACTTTATAGTAGCGACTTAAAGGTCCCAAGTTATGCTTGCACTTACCTGCAAAACTGATAACAGATTACATAGCTTAAAGGGGTTTTCCAGGCAGTGCCTGCTGGAATACATCGAGGTTGGAGCGGGAGCGCTGCTCTGACCCCTGTGTAGTAGCTGGTGGTCGTAATTGCAGGCATTGCTTTCAATGAGAACTGTGCCTGCAATTGTGAGCACTGGCCGCTACACAAGGGTCGGAGCAGCGATTCTGCTCCAAGCCCGGTGTATCCCAGCCGGCGCTGCCTGGAAAATCTCTTAAAGCTCGCTTCACGTATACATATGGAGCAATATATTGATAGTTTGGTTTTGTTCTATTTTACATTCAGTGCACTAACAAAAATAAATGTCTAATTGTAATAAACAGGAGACTAAAACATTTTTTATGTTTTAACCCTTTCCAATCCACTGTCTGACCTCTGAAGACATTATGATTTAAGGCTGTACAGCTCCGATGCTGGAAAACATCCGTCAGGGTTCTCTTACTGTATATTGCCAGCCTCTCTGCTGTCGGAGCCTATCCAACGTGTCACCTCATGCAGTACTGGCTTTAGCCAGCAGATAGCGCCATTGTATAATGGCAGAAAGAGTAACCTCCCCTAGGAAAACCAGGATACAAATTGGACTGGAAAGGGTTAAAACAAACTAAAAGGTTTTCTGTAAAGCATATTGTACAGACTTGAACCCATGCTTCAATTAAAGGCCACATATAACGACATATTTTTGGTACCAATTTGTTTAGGAAATGAATCAAAGGTATTGACAATAACAAAGAGAATAATAAGACTTGAGAAAACAAGGGGATGGAAATGTTAATAGTGGAAATGCTAATTAGCATACAGAGTAAAGCCATTGTCACACACACCGCTTTTTACTGTGATCCCGAGTACCACGCTAACTGCGATATAATGCTCCCATTGATTTTAATGGGGCTTCTCAGACCTGCGCTCGAACAATTTTCGAGCCGTGTCTGTTCTATTTTTCAGCATTTTTGTATTTTTCAATGCACCACATCACCCATCACAATGATGGGATGTGTTAAAATGCACTGTTGAATGCTATGACATTCGTTCAAAAACGCCACTTGAAATCGCGGTAAAATGCTGCAGTTACGAGCGGCGCTTAACTGATCACATGTGTGAGAGTAGTATAAGACTCGGTTGACATGAGCGTTTTGGTACAGTATATTCTGAGCATGGGTCATGTGCGCGTAATACGCTGTACCGATATGCCATAGGCGGTCATGTTGCCACTCACAGGACTTGCATGCAATAGAGCCACAAGAAAAATCACAGCATGTCCTATGTTGGCATGTATTACGTGAGCATATGCAGCATCTGAAGAGTAGGAGTAGATAAAGACTTTGTCACGGGGGTCTACCGTTTCTTCCCCTGGGAGTAGCTCGGGACTCGACCAAGTTACTGGTGGCGGAGGTCACAGGGAGAAGTAACCAGAGGTTACTTGTAGTCTTCTTTGTCACTCGTGACGCCACCTTCCCGTCCTCTGTGGTGACCTTGACAGTAAAATAAAGTAGTCCAAACACAGGGAAACGTTATGGACAAACCGGGAACGGACGGTTATGTCCATACACTGTAACTTCAACATAGTCCACTTTATGACAACAGTTTGACACAGCTACAACCAGAGAAGGTGGTGTGACAGGGAGGATTCTCAGGGTATCTTAGACAATTCACAGTTGTAGTTATCTGTATGATCCCACTCCCGGCGAATCTCTCTCCAAATCTCTAGTGGTCAATACTCGCGCTTCTAGTGCCTTTGTCTCGCCAAGCAGCAGTCTTTCCTTCTCACTCAGTACTTAGTGGTAGCACTGGCATATCCTGGGTAGACTGGTCCCAGGCCAAGCAGAAGGGAATCACTCAGCTTCCTCCATTCTCTCCACACACAGACCGATCACTGAAGTTTGGGTATCAGACTTCTCTCATTTGCAAACTCAGAATACAAACTCTTGCCAGACTGACCTAGCATAGACTGCCTAGCATAGCATCCTTGCAAACACATATATAACACATATACATTTTCAAGGAATAACCAAGACATTCACCCATTCAGTGCTGCGCTGATGCATTCCACAATTAAGACACTGGCAGGACAAGGGCCTGCAAAGACATATAGCATTATAAAGTTGCCCCACTAACTCTGGGCCACTACAGTTCCCCCCTACTTAGAAAGAGCCAACCCTGGTGCCTCTTAAATAGAGTATAGAGTCTGGAGTGGGAATTTCTCAGAGTTTTACTCATTAACATCTTAAGAAGCATCTACACAGTCTTGAATAGTGCAAGATGAAACCTTAACACAAACTCCCTGTTATTTCCGCAAATGATGTGCTGGACCAGCACCTGCAGACATGCACAATAATTGCTCACAGTGCAGCGGCCAAAGCAAACCAAGGAATAATAAACAGGAAGTCTTTCCCTAAATACGTGACGAACGAGGGATTCATACTGCATACAACATAATCCACATATTGCAACAATATTATGCATACAACATAGCAGGACCACTGCGGCTTATACAAAAGGCCACCGTACAGTAGCCTGCAAACATACCACAACATAGCAACATATGTATACTAACATAATGCTACATATTGCATAACACAACATACCAAGGTAATGCATACCACTCAATGCATACCAACACAATGCATGCCAACATAATGCCCCATAGTTTCAAAAGGAGAGCATTATGTTACGTTCGTGTGGGCAAACAAACATCCGGCCCACATGAACGTGACCCAAAGAGTACAGAATAGGGACCAACAGACAAATAATAAATGGGAAGTCTTTCCCTAAATTCATGACGAACGAAGGAGAGAGCCCTGTCAACATGGCAGACTGATCTCTTCGATAGATGCGGGCCTGCACTCATTCCTGGAACCTAAGTAACCCTACGTGGCCAAGAAGATAAAAGACAAATCAAAGTAAAACACAGCACTTAGCTTGGTAGAATAAGCCACAGCACACGGAGCTGTCCAGAGTAAGAAACAGTGGACACCACGCTGCCCACAGGAGCCACTAACTGCCAGCTCAGACAGCGATCAACTGACAGACAGACAGACTGAGGTTATAGACAGAGCTTGCACTCAGAACACAGAAGGGGAAACTGACCCTGTGCTGAAGGGAAGATGGTGAGGCCCTACCTAACAGCGGAGTGATCGCCTCAATAAAGGCATGCTGGAACCTCGGCCCTGGCTCTCCCAGAATAGGTGGTACATGGAACCAGGACAAGTACTGACAATCCAAATGCACAAACATGAAACTGACAGATGACAAACACACTTAACACTCAACCTTGCACGCTAAAGCAGATGATAAAGCTGAATATAAAAAACAAAGGATTAGTTCATGCATTAGCGAATGAACTTAAGCCACAAGCCCAACGATCAAGAGTCCTCGTGCCTTGTGGTCTCTACTCTAGCAAGACACATAATCAGGCAGCATAGGACACAAAACATACAGCAAGCTGCAAAGCAAGATGTCCAGATACTACACATACAGCAAGCTGCAGGGAGACATGCCACATACACAGGCAGACAAGACTGATGAGATACAGCTTCCTCTTGCAGAGTGGCTGCAGTATATATCTACACCCAGACCCAGGGGATTGGCTGACCTGAGCAGCCATGCCCAGCCAGCTTAATTAACCGTTCACCTGTGAAGGTGTGTACCAGGAAGCCTGTAAAACAACAGGTCCCAGATGCACAATCTAACAGTTCCCCTTTGGTTACTACTCAGCGCTTACCCATCCTGGTGTACTCAGACTACCTGAGATGTCATTTTCTCTGTAAAGCTGTAATATATGACAGTGTGTACAAATGTGGCATGGCTATAACCACTGGAAAATTACTACTAGGCTGGACAGAATCCAAGATGCACTTCTATTGCTATGGGGCACTTACATAACTCTTCTCCCCAGTGACTAAAGAAGTACAACACTGTAGCTACACAGGAGCATAGAAAAGGGTGACTGGTAGGACTTAAAAAAATAAGAGGTAAGTAGAATGACTATCACTTCCCTATAATCTCGCGAAGGGTGGTAACGTTAGTCAGTACCCCTAATGGAGCTGACTAGAGAGAAAAGATGCTAATGATGCTGCACCTACTGTAACAGCTAGGACGGCACACAAACACTGGTGCACTTAAGTTGATTAGTAGGGTATAGTGCCTAGACCTCCTGTCGCATACACACATCACTCAAACGCACAAAGTCAGTTAAATGCAAACAGAAAGTTTTACTTAAACCTACTTTCACTCTCCTGCACATTAGCTTTAAAAATTTTAACCGTTACTTTACAACATTATGCATTTTTAAACTTCAGCAATAGAACGCATTTGCATTATTGAACTATGCAAAGGGGAGATAAATAACTTTGAAGTCCTTTTTGGCACAACGGTGCAAAACAAAGTCTCTGGAAAGAGAGTACAAAAATACAGAGCAAACTCACGGAGTCCTTTAGCACCAACTCATCTTTGGAACAACAGATGACAAGGTGGGCTACTAAGTCTCTGACTCTGTGCTAAAGCCTGTTAGCGTGGCGTTACTGCTCCACGATCGAATCCCGACAGATGAACACAGGTCCAGACTGGCTCACATAAAAGCTCACATCTGCAAGTCCTCTGAATGACTGTCCTCTTCCTGAAGTGGCTCAGAACAGTCAATCTCTGACTGCCGCCAGGCTTGCGATAAGTCCTCCAGGCAAGGCGTCTCCTCAGGGCAACCTTGTGGCACAGGCACATCGCCGAATGGACGTTGTCATCTCACCGGAGGTCCTCTCGGGCAGTCATCCACAAAGTAGAAGCCGAAGTTTGTGTCTCCGTATTCCTTAATAAACGGGTGCATAGATGGTGGCAGCATGGCCCTCACCTCTTGGCTGTTCCAATGAGCGAAGATCCACAGCAGGTAATGTATCTCCACAAAACTTCCTGGAATTCTGTTTCTCTGCAGTCTCCTAGGCCTTTTCCCAGCTAGAGGAGCGCTGGAGGAAGGAGATACAGCCTCGGGCAGAGACAGGGTCACGGGAGAAGCGCTAGGCATCAGGACCTGTAGCTCCAGCGCATCACCCCAATAAAATCTGTGCTCAGGTGGTGGATAACCCTCAGGGATACAGTGTAAAATCTTAGAAGTAGTAGGGGTGCTTACGCTGGTCTGTCGAGAAAAGTCCGTAGGCTCACTCACCAGCATTGGGAACTCCTCCCCTGGGTGGTCCTCAGCATTCTGCTGTTGCTCCACAGTGTTTGTGACCCCCTCCACTTTTCCCCACAGTCACGGTGGGAACTTAGTGGCGGGAAAGTTTTGTGGGTTCTCTAAAAGTAGAGGAAGAAGAAGCCTGCGCGCCATATTGGGTCTCCATTCTGTCTTCGACATTTTCCAGCACTGAGTGTAGATCAGGCAACTCTACCTTGTCTAGTAACAATACATAATTATTCTTTAAGCAGTACTTCATTCGGGATACATAAGAGTGGAGTTTAGAGTCCTCTTGTTTTCTCTGCTTTCTTGTAGGTGACTCAGTCTTGATTCTCTAGCTTTTTTTAGAGCGCTCGAACTGGACACAACTTGACCATTTGACTATCTGTATAAACTCAGGCACAGGCACACTCTTCTCCGTGTCTGGAAAATGTCAAAGGCACTACTTATCTTTTGAGAGAAGGCGTGGAGGGATCATCCTGTTCATGACACCAAAACTCCACCCTGCAGCGTTCCAAGAGTGGGCCCACAGTCGAGGAGATAGCAGGGTAGATAAAGACCTTGTCACGTGGCTCTACCATCTCCTCCCCTGGGGGTAGCTCGAGACCCAACCAAGTTACTGCTGGGGGAGGCCACAGAGAAAAGTAACCGGAAGTTGCCTGTAGTCTTCTTTATCGCTCTTGACACTGTTCCGTCCTCTGTGGTGAACCTTGACAGTAGAATAAAGTAGTCCGCACACAGAGAAACGTTATGGACAAACCGGGAACGGTCGGCAATGTCCGTACACTGTAACTTCAACATAGTGCACTTTATGACAACAGTTTGACACAGCTACAACCAGAGAAGGTGGTGTGACAGGGAGGGTTCTCAGGGTATCTTGGACAATTCACAGTTGTAGTTATCTGTATGATCCCGCTCCTGGCGAATCTCTCTCTCCAAATCTCTAGTGGTCAATACTCACGCTTCTGGTGCCTTTGTCTCACCAAACAGTGGTCCTTCCTTCTCACTCAGTACTTATTGATAGCACCAGCATATCCTGGGTAGACTGGTCCCAGGCCAAGCAGAAGGGAATCACTCAGCTCCTCCATTCTCTCCACACAGGCCGATCACTGAAGTGTGGGTGTCAGACTTCTGTCACTTGCAAATTCAGAATACAAACTCTTGCCAGACTAACCTAGCATAGATTGCCTAGCATAGCATGCTTGCAAACACATATATGACATAATCACATGACATACAACATGATACATTTTCCAGACATAACCCAGACATTGACTCATTCAGTGCTGCAGAAGTGCAATACACATAGCATTGATGCATTTCACAATTAAGACACTGGCAGGACAAGGGCATGAGACAGACATATAACATTATGAAGGGGCCCCACTAACTCTGGGCCACTACAGATACATGCCAAGATAGTACATATCTTGGCATGTATACTGGGAAGTCACTTCTCCGGTGCTCCCTGGATAGGCTTCCCATGCCATCTGGTACCAGCAGCGCTTTTGGGTTTATCTTTCAGCCTTATGGGTCATATCTTACCCAGCCTGACTAATGAAGGGGCCTACCCCGAAACGCATATCTGTTGGTGTTAATTTAATATAATAAAAGAGAAGTTGGATAATATTATCCCGCTGTCTGTCGAAATTCATTTGGAGACCAGTGCCTAAATACCAGTATTGTTTCTCCACTCACTATTCTGCTTGCAGTCAGGTATGACAGTATAGAGTGAGCTTTGGGCAAGTTTTTTCTCCTTTTCTGTCCTCTTCTTGTCTTTGGCAGCACCATAATGGCCATAATGTAGTTATATTAGATTGATGACTATCTTTTTCTTGTTTGATTTTTATACTTGATATAAGTCTTATGGAGATTTTAGATTCTTTAATGAAGATTATAGTTTAATGGAAGTTTTGCTGCAATTTCTGTAATTCATTGAGAACAGAGTGATGTATCTTCGTTCCATAGACACCAAAATGATCAACCAATTGAGAACTGGATTGCAAATCATCAAGAAAATCAATTTGGGTGAATTTCATTAAGGCAATTCATAATGTGACTGAGTAGTGTGTATGGTCCCTGCGTGCCTGTATGCACTTCCAACAACGTCTGGGCATGCTCTGATGGGACGGTGGATGGTCTATTAGGAGATCTTTTCCCAGACCTGAATCAGGGTGTCAGTAAGCTTCTGGATGGTTTATGGCGCTACTTGGCAGCATTGGATGCAGTGATTAAGAAAGTTGAAAAGTTTTCAATTGCGTTCTGGTCTGGGGAAAGTGAGGGGCAGACAATAACATCAATGCCTTCGTCATTCAGGATCTGCCTAAACACTGTGGCAACATGAGGCCGGGCATTGTCCTCCAACAGGAGAAACCCAGCATAAGCTCTGACAACGGCTCTGAGGATTTCATCCAAGTACCTAATAGCAGTCTGGGTACCATTGGCTATCATGTAGAGAGTTGTGCAACCCTCAAGGATATGCCTCCCTAGACCATAATTGACACACCACTAAACCCGTCATGCTGGATGATGTTGCAGGCAGTATATCATTCATCCCCAGTGTCTCCACACTCTTTCACGTCTGTTTGGCTCAGTGTGAACCTGCTCTCATCTGTTTAGAGAACAGGCACCATTGATAGATCTGCTAATTCTTGTGTTCTCTGGTGAATACTGGACTCTAAGCACAGGTCCCACTACAGAACCTCATGCCAGCCTCATGGACACTATTTTTGACAGTTTGGTCACAAATATACAGACCAGTAGCACACTGCAGGTCATTTTGTAGGGCTCTTGCAGTGCTCCTCCTGTTTATTCTTGCACAATAGTGCAAATACCCTGCTTCCCTGAAAATAAGACATACCCCGAAAAAAAAGCCCTAGCATGGTTTTCAAATGGTGTCCATTCAGCTATACATGAAAAAAAGATACAGGCCTTGATGATGACTTGATAGCCTTCTACGACCCAGTCCAGCTCTCCTTGTGTATCATATGTCCTGTTATTTGCTCCATGCTTTTGAGACTGTGCTGGGAGATACAGCAAATCTACTTACAACGGCACATATGGATGTGCCATCATAGAGGAGCAGAAGTACCTGTGTAACCTAATTGGGCTGCAGAGACTGCTCATGCTACCAGTAGTGACAAGAACACTAGCAAATGGCAAAGTAGAGAAGAATCAGTGAGGAGAGACTATTGACCTGTGGCCACCACCTGCAAAAAAGGTTTCCGATGTTGCCTCTCTAGTGCATCTGTTCTTGCTTTTATTTGTACCAAAACAGATGAAATTGATTCATAAGGCGCTCAGGACCTTAATATATTAAATGTATACTGTGAAATGCAGAGTCAAAAAGAATGGTGCAAAAGTAGAGATAATTTTTATTTAAATTATTTATGAGATTTTCCATTTTTCATAACAACAATTCTATGACTGTAAGGCCTCATGTCCCTGGGGAAATTTGGGCCCGCACAGATTCCCTTTGCAAAATCCCGCAGCGGGTCGCTCCTGGCCTGCAGACATGAGGCCAAGAAACAGATAATACTCACCTGTCCGGAGGCTGCAGGTATCCCCACTGTCGCGGCCGGACCTTCTTTTCCTGCCCGGTGGATGTGCCCAGCATGCCGGCACGTGTGGCGTGCACACTTTTTTTTTAACTCCTGCTTTCTGGCGGTCCCGCGGCATGGACGGACTGACAGCTGCGTCTGTGCCGCGGGACCGGACATCATTCTATAGGCTTCAATGGAAGTTGCGAGAGACGTCCATATGGGAAAACCGCAACAAAATGGAGCATGCTGCGGGTGCTTTCTCGGGCGTGCGATCCGCGCGCCAGGAAAAAATGACATCCGCAGGTATTTAATTACCTGCGGGTGTCCAATGACTCCCTATGGGTGCGGATCACATGTGCGGGAGACCTGCACATTTTTACTAATTCTATTTTGCCCGTGGACATTGGGCCTTAAAGGGGTTGTCCCGCGCCGAAACAGTTTTTTTTTTTTTTCAACAGCCCCCCCGTTCGGCGCGAGACAACCCCGATGCAGGGATTAAACAAGAACACCGGACAGCGCTTACCTGAATACCCGCGCTCCGGTGACTTCTTACTTACCCGGTGAAGATGGCCGCCGGGATCTTCTCCCTCGGTGGACCGCAGGGCTTCTCCCTCGGTGGACCGCAGGACTTCTGTGCGGTCCATTGCCGATTCCAGCCTCCTGATTGGCTGGAATCGGCACGTGACGGGGTGGAGCTACACGGAGCTACACGGAGCCCTATTGAGAAAAGAAGAAGACTCGGACTGCGCAAGCGCGTCTAATTTGGCGATTAGACGCTGAAAATTAGACGGCTCCATGGAAACGAGGACGCTAGCAACGGAACAGGTAAGTGAAAAATTTCTTATAACTTCTGTATGGCTCATAATTAATGCACAATGTACATTACAAAGTGCATTAATATGGCCATACAGAAGTGTATAACCCCACTTTGTTTCGCGGGACAACCCCTTTAAGAGTGAATGGTCGGATTCCGACTGCAAGATTCTCTCAGTGGCCCGCGGCTTACCTGTCCGGCGTCTTCACCTGCTCTGTAGATGTGCCGGCTGACGCAAAACCGCACATGCACAATGCAGAGCTGGTGCGTCAACAATTACGCGGCAGTGCGAGCCTCACAGACATGCCACGATGATTTTGTTATAGCGCGAGTTTTCTGTGATCAAAATCGTGGCTGTCTGCATACAGTTGCATAAACCAATGCAATCCTATCGCAGCGCGCAACAGCGGAAATTCCGCGTGAAATCTCGCTGTGTATTCAGCCTTTGTTCTGCAGAGATATTAACAAACCAGAACAGAAATGGTGGTACAGAACAGCGGAGCACATATGTTAACCCCCAGGATTAGGCTGCTCAACTAGTAAGTAGGTTATTGCCAGGATACTATGCAATCTTGCCTGGTCTGGGGTTTCCAACCCCTGAGAGATGGAGAGAGGGGGACCTATTTAATGGGAAGTCCTTAATCTACTCCTCTTTTTTCGAGTAACTGCTGGCTCGTCCCTGAAGATTCAGGCTGGCAGTGGGGGGTTGCGGCGGGGATCAAGAGGGACACGAGGGACGGGCCAGCAGTTACTCAAAAAAGGCGATGCTCTCTCGAGTAAATCGCCTTAACGAGTATGCTCGCTCATCTCTAATAAGTAGAGTTGAGTGAACGTAGTCTGCCGAGCTTGATGCTCGTTCGAGTATTAGCGTACTCAATGGTGCTCGTTACTCGAACGAGCATCATGCCGTGATCGAGCCCGCCCCAGTTTTTGGCTCTTCCCCGCTGTGACGTGCCTCTTTTGGCCCCTCCCCATCGCGACGCAGCGCACGTCATTGGCAAATTTTTTGGCTGGCAGGCGGGGGGGGGGGGGGGAGAGAACACGAAGCAAGAAAGAAAAAAAAAAGCTCGGGACCCGGCGTCTCACATACAAAAATGCTTGAGTCTCCCATTGTAGTCAATGGGGTTCATTACTCAAGTGGAGCTCTCGAATTTTACGAAAAGCTCGACTTGAATAATGTGGACCCGAGCATTTGGGTGCTCACTCATCTCTAATGAGAAGCCTTATATTAATATATAACCCACGTAATACGTAACCCAATAGCAAGTGGCAAAGTTTTGGTAAAGCACAAAGCACCTGTGTGGAACTCTTCACGTTTTAGTGCACCTTACAGATATTGTTCTGAAACAAAATTTCTCCCGCAGGGTTTGGCGTATTTTGCAGCCTCCTGATTAAAAACTCTGATTTATGTGTACACTAAAAGAATTCACACTGAGTCCAGTTCAGTCTGAAGTCTTGAGAGCTCTGCCCGTTTTAATGCATGAAACTCCTTTTATCTAAACACATAATACCTGCCCTTTATGGGTGTGTAAGGTGTAACATACATGGTATATACTCACTGCTATAGGTTGAGCTATATAGAATCTCCTCCCCTTTCCCCCTCCCAGTCTCGACCAGACTAGTTGGTCTTTGTCCTCTTCCCATGTGGTCAGTAATGCCGTGTGCAAACTTCTCCTTCGTCCTCGGCTCCATGCTGGAGAAGGGGTAGGGCCAGTGTGTGTGTCATGTGATTCAAGTTGGCTGAATGTGGGGGTAGTCTGATACTGCAAAGGTTACCTCCCCATCATCCAAACTACTGAACCCATCTTCAGCAGCCCATGCAGCACACATCTGATGTCATGTTGCTGTCCAGCAGCAACCATGATGAAAGATGTTATTACGTGTCTCTGTAAATCGAATCATTATAGTGAAATACATATAGTTGTACAACAAATAGACATTTTACGCTGGTCGATGCTCCTCTCCACCACAATGTTTGATGATTGGCACCGTTGGTGACAGCAGATGTCAAGTCAGTAGTCCGGTTCTGCCCAGATGCATCCTAGCATATCCTCTGATTTCTGTTCCACTGCAACAGAGATGCCTTGTTTTAGGTTTTCTAAGTCCTGTGGCATAAGGGGCCACTGAACATCTGTAAAGTGTGTTAAAAACTTGGGTGTTCTTCTATCTTGTAATTCTGACTGTTGTATGTCAACCTCCGTGTGCTACCATATGTATGCAATATTCTCACCTAGAAGTAATGCACATTTTTTCTCTTTGATTTCTATGGAATCCATCAGGAAAAAAAATCTGTGCTTATGTATGAAAAAAAGCCTGATCTATTATGGCTCTGTATATATCAGGGATTGTGCAGGGCTGAACAACAACCATATACATGGAGTCTTAAGGTGCATTTAGACACAAAGATGATCGCTTAAAAGATGGCTTCTGAGCGATCACTTTGCATAATCTACTAATTGGTACTAATGCCTATTAGTACCAATTAGTAGCATGTGAGCCGCAGGATGCTAAATTTATTCAGAGGACTACCCGCTGTTCTCTGAATAAGTTCTCCTTGTTCTGCCATGCTGATTACGGGTGGATTAAGACGACCATATAGCGGCTGGGTTTTCACGCCCAGCCAATATACGGCGTCTCTCTCTGCAGGGGGAGGAAGCTGGAAGAGCCAGGAGCAGTGCTCTGAGCTCCTGCCCCCTCTCCACCCCTGCACTATTTTCAATGAGGAGACGTGGGATGGGGTGGAGCTAATTCCCAAAACAGCCCCGCCCACGTCCTGCCTCCTCTCATTGGAAATAGTGCAGAGGGGCGAAGAGGGGGTGGAGAGGAGGCAGAGAGGGGGAGGGAGCTCAGAGCACTGCTCCCGGCTCTTCCAGCTTCCTTCCCCTGCAGAGAGAGATGCCGTATATCGGCGGGCGTGAATACCCGGCCGATATACGGTCGTCTGAATGCACCCTACAGCTGAGAAAATGTAATCAACTGTTATCAGCTCTTCCCGGGCAGAACACAGCGTGCGGTCCGTCTTATCAGCTGTTCTGCTGAAGGACGGATTTTAAGCCAAACTGAAAACAGTTGTTCGGCAGAAATTTGAAAGATGGGCACATTTACACGCAACGATTATCGCTCATAAGATGGCTTTTGAGCGAATTTTGAGCGATAACCGTTGTGTTTAAATGGGCCCTTTACTCTAGATGGCTTTTTGGAAACTGAGGAGGATTTTGAACATTTACAGAGAACTTACAGACAACGAAGGGGAAGGGGGGGATTACAGAGTGCTGGGAAGTGAGCGAAAAGCTATTTTTCTCTAATGAAGATATATTACAAATTTTCGTGTGTTTTGACATACTATTCATTTATGCAAAACATGATGATTGGTGCATTCTAAATCGAATTTGTAGGCAAACTGACATATTTTATTAGTTTTGTTTGAAACTTATCTAGAAAACAATTTCTGCAAAAGCTGAGAGGAAGTTGATTGAATATTAGCAGATGTAGCTGCTTATTTGTACAGGCTGACTGACAGCAAAGAAAGTATAGCCGTCCTTATAGCTTCAGATGCTCTTAAAAGCGTGACATGAGGTCACTTGGGACAGAAAACAGAAGCTGATGGAAAATAGCCCTATTTCCATGGTAAGAACAGCACTTAAGTCAGTAGAGTAGAAGCACTGTCCCTAAAGGCCTGCACTGCTTGTCAAACATCTCTGCACTGTATGGATACAAGGTAACATTTCTGTCAGGCAATAAATGGAATGGGTGCTTCATCATGGAAGCAAACTTATGCATCTTTTAGACACAACGAGAACCTTACGGGTCTGTGGGGGGTGGGGGGGGCGCCGTGATGGGCTCCGCTGCAGAATTCCGCCTGCAGAGCCCGTCCCGGCCGTGCAAAGCCAGCCTAAGTGCCCGAGCCGGCGATGATTATTTATGTTGGCTGAAACTGAACAAAAAACGAGAAGCGCACGACTTTTGTTTGCTATTCGGGCGTTGGCTCACGTCAACTAAACGAAGATTCAGTATAACTCGAGTTTTATTCATTTAACCCCTTAATGACGCGGCCGTTTTTTTCCCCATTTTCGTTTTTTCCTCCCCCCCTTCAAAAAAATCGTAACTCCTTTATTTATCCATTGACATCACTGTATGAGGGCTTGTTTTTTGCGGGACGAGTTGTATTTTTCAATGGTGCTATTTAATATACCTTATAATGTACTGAAAAACTTTAAAAAAAGTCTAAGTGGAGTAAAATGAAAAAAAAACAAAACATTCTGCCATCTTTCAGTGCGTCTTGTTTCTACGGCGCACAAACTGCAACAAAAGCGACATGATAACTTTATTCTATGGGTCGGTATGATTACTAAAATACCAAACGTGTATAGGTTTTCTTTTACTATACTACTCTTTTTTTTTTCAAAGACATTTAATTTTTTTCAATTTTCTGCCGCCATCTTCTGCGCGCAATAACTTTTTAATTTTCATTTTGTGCGGGATGTCCTGTAGTTTATGTTAGTACCAATTCGGAATACATACGATATTTTGTTCGCTTTTTATTGCGTTTTTTTTTTGTGGGAGACAGGGTGACTGAAAAAGTGCATTTCTGACGTTCTTTATTTTTTCAGATGTCGTTCACCGTGCGGTGAAAATAATGCACTACTTTGATAGATCAGACTTTTATGGATGCGGCGATACCAAATATGTATTTTTATTTTATGATTTAGATTTTTTAATTATATGGCAAAAGGGGGGGGGGAGATTTAAACTTTTATAACTTTTTTTGGTTTTGTTTTTACAATTAAAAAATAACCTTATTGCCCTGATTTACACTTTTTTCTTAAAGGGGTTGTCCCGCGCCGAAACGGGTTTTTTTTTTTTTTAACCCCCCCCCCCCCCCCGTTCGGCGCGAGACAACCCCGATGCAGGGGTTAAAAAAACAACCCGCACAGCGCTTACCTGAATCCCGGCGGTCCGGCGTCTTCATACTCACCTGCTGAAGATGGCCGCCGGGATCCTCTGTCTCCGTGGACCGCAGGGCTTCTGTGCGGTCCATTGCCGATTCCAGCCTCCTGATTGGCTGGAATCGGCACGTGACGGGGCGGAGCTACACGGAGCCGGCATTCTACACGAGCGGCCCCATAGAAGACTGCAGAAGACCCGGACTGCGCAAGCGCGGCTAATTTGGCCATCGGAGGGCGAAAATTAGTCGGCTCCATGGGAACGAGGACGCTAGCAACGGAGCAGGTAAGTATAAAACTTTTTATAACTTCTGTATGGCTCATAATTAATGCACAATGTACATTACAAAGTGCATTATTATGGCCATACAGAAGTGTATAGACTCACTTGCTGCCGCGGGACAACCCCTTTAAGCCCCTCTGGGGGACTACAACATGCGATGCTTTGATCGCTCCTGCAGTATGATGCAATGCTATAGCATTACGTCATACTGCTTTTTGACAGGCAGTCTATCAAGCCACCCCATGGGGATGGCTTGATAGGCGGTCTGCTAAGGAAGCCCCCGACAGACATGACACCTGCACGGCTCCCCCGATCTCACCCCGGGGGGCTGTACAGGACCCATGAACATCGTCCGGGGGATTTGAATGCCGCTGTCAGTTAAGGATTAATAACCGAGATTGGCCGATTGCAGCTATTACCCGCGAGTGTCAGCTGTAATAAACAGCTGACGCTGGTGCTGTATAAAGAGAGGTCACTCCGCGACCTCTCTTCAAAAATACCCTGACGCTCCAGGATGTACCCTTATGTTCTTGGTTATGAAAGGGTTAAACCTATGCTCCTTCTGAGCTGAAGAGTCCAATGGGCGGTACTATCAGTGATTGACAGCTACCCTTGTATGCACATTAATAGACAGATAGCAGTCAATCACTGATGGCTTCGCCCATTGGACTGTTCAGCTCAGAATGTGCAGAGATGTAAATGAATAAAATACAAGTTCTACAGAATCCTTCCCTATAAAACTATATATCAATCTGCTCAGCTCCTCCTGCTCTGTAACATCCTGCCTGCGGTTTGGACAGCATGATCGAGCTGACAGATTCTCTTTAAGTAAAACTCCATTTAGACGGGATGAATGTTGGGCAAACAATGCCCGACACTCGTCCCAGCACATACTCGTTCTTGTGCTGCTGCATGGGAGCTAGTATCGCTGGCTCACAGCGGGGCGGATGGAGAAGATTTCTCTCCTCGCGCTCCCCCGCCCCTCTTCATTGACTTAACATAGGGGCTATCCAGTACTGAACAGCTGCTATTTACATGATCAGCTTATCGCCCATCGTTTATGCAGCTGGACAATGAGCTGAACGACCATCGTTCAGTGTAAATAGCAGCTGTTCAGTATTGAACGGCTGCTATGTTAAGTCAATGGTTAGGGGTGGGGGAGAGAGATCTCCTGCAGCCTCCCAACCCCCTTGCTGGCCACTCTGTGGTTGGATCCATCAGGGCAGCTGAACGTACTCACCCCCATCCTCCGTGATGTCCTGCGGCATTCTGGTCTCCCGATCCCAACGGCGCCTTCTGCGCATGCACGTTTGACATCATACGTCGGGTGCGTGCTCAGAACGGCGCGCGTCACTGAAAATTTAAAATCTCTCTGGCTCCCGACTACCATGTGTAGCCCAGAGCAGAGAGATATCCCCGGGAGCTTCTGCATGCGGTTCCCGGTCACATGATCACTGCTATCCAATGGATAACAGCGATCATGTAAAGTAAAAAAAATTTACGTACCTAAGGCCCCCGGAATTTTCTGCAGACCTCACCACGCTTCAGCGCACGTTCCCGCCGCCAAAATGGTGGACACATGTGCAAAGGCCACGGATTGCCTGGGTAATTTAAAATCTCCCTGCTCTTGGCTACCAAATGTAGCCAAGAGCCTGGAGATTTGACAGGGGGGGCCGCGGTACGCAACCATGTAAAAGTTAAAAAAAGTTAACGTTTCACCTCCCATCACGGATCTGATCCGCGAGGGGAGGTGAAATTACTTACCTACAGCCTCTGGCGATGTCCCCCGATGAGATCTTTATCCGCGGACCTTTCCCCAAATTCGGTGCATGCGCCCAACAGCAAAGTGGCAGCCGCAAACTGAGAGCCTGGAGCACTGACTGAGGGTCGCGGCTAAAGGTCTCCAGTCATGTGATCGACATTATCTAATGGGTAATGTCGATTACGTAAAAGTTTAAACACGGTTGAAGTTTAATGCTCCTTTCGGTTTGGGCCCCTTTGTGCATAGAGACATAATATTAGGGCCACATTGGGTATGTTTCTGAACACGGGACAAACGGGGGTATCCATTTTGGGGTGAACGTCTTCATTCATATGTGTGCTGTACAAAAAAAACTTTTTAAAATGACACAATTGCCAAAAAAATAAAAATCGTATTTCTTTCCTTCTGCTTTGCTTAGATTCATTCAAAAACTGTGGGGTCAAAATATGCCATACACCCCTAGATGAATTTGTTAAGGGGTCAAGTTTTCAAAATGGGGTCATTTGTGGGGGTTCTCTATCGTTTTGACCGCTCAAGGGGTCTATGAGTGGACAATGGCTCCTAAATCACCTTCAAGCAAAATCTATGTTCTGAAAACCCCCAGCTGCTCCTTTCAGTTTGGGCCCCGTTGTGCATACGGACATAAGACTAGGGCCACAATATGTATGTTTATGAACACAGGACAAACAGGGGTATCCATTTTGGGATATAAATCCTCATTTTTATGTGTGCTATACATATTTGCTACATATTTGCAAAACTATGAAATTTTATTTTTTCTCCTCTAAATTGCATTAATTCCTGAAAATAAACTGTGGGGTCAACATACTTATGACCCTCTTCAGTGAATAGAATACCTTCAAATTTTTTTTTTTTAAATAGGGTCATTCTTGGGGGTCTCTATCATTCTGACACCTATGAGCCTTTGCAATCTTAGCTTATTGTAGGAAAACAAAATGTTCCTCAAAATGTTAATAATCAATGCTAAATTTGTACGTCTCCTAAATGGTTTTTTAAATAAAAAAACTGACGTTTTTCCAATGTTCACCCAAAATAAAGTAAACAGATGGAAATATATGTCTTATCAAAAATTTGTAATGTATGTTTGCACATA
Organism: Eleutherodactylus coqui; assembly: GCF_035609145.1. Classification (NCBI taxonomy): domain Eukaryota; kingdom Metazoa; phylum Chordata; class Amphibia; order Anura; family Eleutherodactylidae; genus Eleutherodactylus; species Eleutherodactylus coqui. Next base: position 213,045,553 of record NC_089843.1, read on the forward strand.
TTTGAGATGTTGCAGTTGAAAAATGACTATTTTCAAAATGTTCCCATTTTGGGCGCTTTAAATAAATATACACAAGTTCTAACGGTCTATTTTTTCTGCTTAAATTAAGTAGAACATGTGGCGAAAAAAAAACAATGGCAGAATCACTTGGATATGCAAAACCTTTACGGGGTTATTCTTTGTTAAGGTGACACATGTCAGATTTACAAAATTTGGCCTGGTCATTAAGGCGTAAATAGGCGTGGTCACTAAGGGGTTAAAAACTAGTAATTATTAGGAAGTAATAGCACCAGTGTTTCTGGCAGTGCCACACAGCTCTGCTACATGCACGTCTCACACACACACACACACACACACACACACACACACAGCTCTGCTACATACATTTTTCATCCCATATACTAGGAATCACAACCAGCACAGCAGAGTCCTGCACACACTGATGACCCCCTGGTCATGTTACCCAGGGCTCCTCCCAGACCAGTGACTGATCACATGACAGTGACATCATTACAGGTGCTGTAAGCAAACAGCCGCTGTCCGGCTCTGCAGGTTTTTTAATAAAGTGAAGGACAGGTGGTCATTAGTATTCCATAGCAACTTAGGCCACGGGGGTTTGTAGGGGATATAGTCCGCTTGACATATGATCAGGGGCGGAGCATGTAACTCACTCATTCACTCACGGACAGGTTGAGCATGTAACTCACTCATTCACTCACGGACAGGTGGTCATTAGTATTTTGATAAAATTCAATAAAATTACACTTACTTCATAGGGGGGCCCCAAAACAGAGAAAGCCCTGGAATCCAAGTATGCCTTGAATGAACTGTCGGCGTAGTGTTTAAAAATCCAGAGCCACATTTATTTGAAATGCAGTAAATATAGGCTGTAGGAAACTATAATGCAAGGCGTTTCAGAGGTTCAACCTCCTTTCTGAAGTATAGATGAATAAAATACAGAAGCAATGTTATGTATTTCTTTAGGGACAGAACTCACGCTTACTTTCAGCAGCCGTGCGCGCTCGCTTCTGCGGCTAAACACATGCCAAACAGAAAGATTGGCAAACCACTCCCCTTTCATTACTACTAAGGCTACCTACACACTGGCGAGCGCGATATCAGTCTGAGAAACTTGCGCTTTCAGCTATGCGGTGCTGGAAAACATCGTTCATGTATATGACTCCATTCAAAAGAATGGGATTCATATTTGTGCGAGATTTGTGTGTCTCGCAACGCACAAATCTCGCGCGAGTTTCTTGGCCGTGTGAAACCAGCCTAGTGCAGATGGGAGAGAGCAACATATTTTAAGGGTGGTTTCATACACAGCATTTTGCTGAAGAAATCCAGATTTGTCATGGTGCTATGGACAGGCCAGCAGTAGGTCAATAGGGAAATATAAGATACAGTATAAATAATGTGCTTTTTGGTCGTTTCTTTTTCACTTGCTGCACATTTTTACAATCACAGGAGACTGTAGGTTTGCTTGTTTGGTATTAAGCATGTACAAAGGTTTGTATTAAGAACACCATCCCCAAAAAATTGCTGCTGTTTCTTTTTTATTTGTCTTTGAGGGTAAAAAATGCCTCAAAAATAATTCGACATTGCAGTGTATTATGCCTGTCAGTGTAAAATTGCCTGTGGCAGGGCCTGATAGCGGATTTAAGGGCCTCCCTTACCCGAGCTGCTATGGAGATTCATCTAAACCCTAGGATAGGGTGGTAGAGGGAGCTCCTCCTTCTTCTGGTTAACGGCTTCAATGGTGTAGTCACAATTGATTACAGCATCTGAAGTGTTAAACAGCCAGAACTGGAGTTACTTCCAATCCTACCATTGCAACCAGGGGCGCACCTAAAGGATCAGGGGCCCGGGTGCAAAAGTTCAGCTCAGGGCTGAGATAGATAGACCATATCTATACATACAGTATATATGTATATACACATACACACAAACACACACTATATACACAGTATATACACACACTATATACAGATATATACACATACACTATATACATACCCCAAAGCCTGGACCACTTCTCCATGTGATAGGAGCAGGACAGGCAGACACAGCAGAGGCCGCCCAGCAGGAGGCAGGGGCAGCACAAGATGACATCATCACTGTGCCCTGCCAGCCAGTGTGGTTGCCTCCCTCCTGCTCTTCCCTGCTTCCTCCCCTCCGGCTGGCTGCACTGTCTGCTGCATGATCGCTGCGGTGCTGCAGACAAAGCGGCCAGCTGGTAATGCACTGAATGTGCATATGTATATGGCGGAGGGCGGCCTCTGGGCCCCCTGAGCGCAGGGGCCGGGTCGCCACCGCAACCCCAGACGGTACACCTATGATTACAACAATGTCCGCTAACACCTGCCAAGGACATTTATGGTGCTTGGCGATAACTAAAGGTGTGTTTAGATGGAACGATTGTCGTTCAAAAAAATTGTTTAAAAGTAGGAAAGTGAACAATAATCGTTCAGTCTCAACGCGAACCAATGACTGAAGGATGAATGAGAATCGTTTGCTTCTTTGTTGTTTAGTTTCAGAGGGACTCAAAATCATCTTTGGCACGTTCACTTGTCATTCCGTTTAAACAGCTCTCATTCAGTGTTTCACATAGTACAGAGTTCTATATCCGGTATAGACATAGACTTAAAACATAACCACAGGGAGCACAATAACAACTGTTTGCAGTAAGCTCCTATACTGCCTCTAGTGGTGACTGCAAGCTTTCATTCTATTCCTGCTTGGAGGATCTGTAGCTCTGTAACAGAAATACAAACCTCTGACTGCTTTACATGAAGAAAATAATCAGAAGAAAATTTAGAACCTATTTACATAAAAAAACACATTGGTATTCAAGGTTGGGCATTCACTTATCACATATATCACTCGTACTTCCACTTGAAGTGGAAATTGCCATTGCAATAAGCGAGTACATTTCTGTCTAAGAACAAATGTTCATAAGGTATTCAGTACACTCATCTAATTGGTCGTTCTTTACAATGTAAATATTTTTGGGTGAAGGGAAACTTCCATTCTAGGCACCTCAGTGTTGCTTGTACACAACGCAATCAAAATAATTACTGCCTATCAGTCATTTCATGCAATGTTAAAATTTAGGTCATTACTCAAACCAAAACAGGTTTTGCCAATGTAATGAATTACTGCCTGTAATTAAGTTGTTTTCTTTTCTGCTCTTATTAGCAACAACAAAAATAAAGCATTAATCCTACTCAAACAACAGGGTAGTAAAGAAGCACTGAAAAGCTATCTCCAAGGAAAAAATCATGTAAAAAGCCCATAAAAGCAGCAAAGGTGGAAACAGAAACTCCTTGCCAAAGGGAGTAAAACTAACCCTAAACTGTCTTCAATTATGGAAAAAAATAAAAAGATTAAAATGGAAAGTGTTGGCCCTTTAAAAAGTAATGAGGGAAGAAATGCAGAAGGTTATGAGGAGAAAGCAAATCTGTCAGATAATTTTTTTTCTCCAGTGTATTCAGAGAGGGAAATGAAATTTCAGGTGGCAAAGTAAACTCTTCATCAAATTCAGTGTAATGGTACTTTTACATGGGAAGAGCTGTTGGGCAACGATCCCCGACCGCTCTTCCCAGTGATGTTCACTTCTGTGCTGTTACACAGCGGGAAGTATTGCTGGCGTCACTCATAGCTCTGCCAAAATGGAGGCAGAGCGTGCTGGGGAGTGTTCTCCCCTCACCCACCTCTATTCACAGTAAACAGACAGTCGTTCAAAAGTGAACGGCTGCTGTTTAGACTGAACAGCACGTCGTTCAGCGTTCTGCATGCAGAAACTGAATCACTGAATACTTCCCGTTGAGTCGCGGCGTCCATTTACACAGGACGATTATCGTTCAAATTCCCGTGGGAATCTTTGTCCTGTGAGAAAAGGCCATACCCAGGAAGAAGTGCGGAGCCGTCTTAAAAATATTAAAACAGATAAAATTCAGCATTCTGATGGTACTCCTTCCCCTCCCCTGCTTCTAGGGAAATTAAGTATTGTGATTAAACAGACCACTTTTTCTCAAATTTAAGGACTCCATAGTAATGGCATCTGTTCAACTGGATAAGCGCATAGCAAATGTGGCGCCGATATTTAACCCCTTCCCGCTGTAGGATATATAGTTACATCCTGCAGGGTCAGGGTATGTATGAAGAGAGATTGGGGGGCGATCTCTCTTCACACAGCATGGGCGCCAGCTGTTTATTACAGCTGACACCCGCGGGTAATAGCTGCAATCAGCGGCGCGGCTGATGGGCACTGTTAACACTTTAAATGCCGCTGTCAATTCTTATCCTGTACGGCCACCCCGCGATGAGATCACAGGGAGTCGTGTCAGTGTCATGGCAGCCAGGGGCCTTCTGAAAGGCCCCAAGACTGTCTTAGCAGACTGCTTATCAAGCCATCGCCGTCGGGTGGCCTGATAGACTGCCTGTCAGATCGCAGTACCATGAAATGCTGTGACATTGCATCATACTGTAGGAGCGATCAAAGCATCGCATGTTGTGGTCCCTTAGGAGGACTAAAAAAAGAAAGTAAAAATAGGATCAATAAAGTTTTATTAATTGTAAAAAAAAAAATGTTTAAATCACCCCTCTTTTGCCTTATCTATAATAAAATAATCTAAATCATAAAACAAAAATACATATTTGGTATTGCCGCGTCCGTAAAAGTCCAATCTATCAAAGTAACGCATTATTTATCCCACACGGTGAACATCGTCTGACAAAAAAAAAAAATGCCAAAAATGCACTTTTTTGGTCACCCAGTCTCCCAGGAAAATGCAATAAAAAGCGATCAAAAAGTTGTATATGTATTCCAAAATGGTACGAATGTAAACTACAGGACGTCTTGCAAAAAATGAGCCCTTGTCAGTGGAAAAATAAAAAAGTTATTGTGCGCAGAAGATGGTGGCTGAAAATAATTTTAAAAAATTAACTGTCTTTGAAAAAAAATACAAGCAGTACAGCAAAAAAATATATATATTTTTGGTATTGTTGCAATCGTACTGACCCATAGAATAAAGTTATCATGCCGTTTTTATTGCAGTTTGTGCGCCGTAGAAACAAGACGCACTAAAAGATGGCGAAATGTCGTTTTCTTTTTACATTTTACTCTACTTAGAATTTTTTGAAAGTTTTTCAGTGCATTATATGGTACATTAAATAGCATCATTGAAAAATACAACTCGTCCCACAAAAAACAAGCCCTCATACAGCGACGTCGATGGATAAATAAAGGAGTTACAATTTTTTAAAAGGGGAGAGGAAAAAACAAAAATGGGAAAAAAAAGGGAGCCGCGTCATTAGGGGTTGAAAAGGGGTCAAAATGTAAACCCGGAAACTATAGGCCAGTACATCTATCTTCTATTGTGGGTAAAATGTTTGAAGGGTTTTTAGGAGATGCCATGGTGGAGTACTTTAAGGAAAATAGCTCAATTGCTCTGATCAGCATCTATAAAGAGGTAAGTTCTATACTGGAGCATGGAGAATCCTTGAATCTTATATATCTCGATTTTTCAAAAGCGTTTGATACTGTGTCGCATGAAAGGTTGGTATATATATATATATATATATATATATATATATACACTACCGTTCAAAAGTTTGGGGTCACCCAAACAATTTTGTGTTTTCCATGAAAAGTCACACTTATTCACCACCATGCGTTGTGAAATGAATAGAAAATAGAGTCAAGACATTGACAAGGTTAGAAATAATGATTTGTATTTGAAATAACATTGTTTTTACATCAAACTTTGCTTTCGTCAAAGAATCCTCCTTTTGCAGCAATTACAGCATTGCACACCTTTGACATTCTAGCTGTTAATTTGTTGAGGTAAGCTTGTGAAATTGCACCCCACGCTTCTAGAAGCATCTCCCACAAGTTGGATTGGTTGAATGGGCACTTCTGGCATACCATACGGTCAAGCTGCTCCCACAACAGCTCAATGGGGTTCAGATCTGGTGACTGCGCTGGCCACTCCATTACCGATAGAATACCAGCTGCCTGCTTCTGCTGTAAATAGTTCTTGCACAATTTGGAGGTGTGTTTAGGGTCATTGTCCTGTTGTAGGATGAAATTGGTTCCAATCAAGCGCTGTCCACTGGGTATGGCATGGCGTTGCAAAATGGAGTGATAGCCTTCCTTATTCAGAATCCCTTTTACCCTGTACAAATCTCCCACCTTACCAGCACCAAAGCAACCCCAGACCATCACATTACCTCCACCATGCTTAACAGATGGCGTCAGGCATTCTTCCAGCATCTTTTCATTTGTTCTGCGTCTCACAAACATTCTTCTTTGTGATCCAAACACCTCAAACTTGGATTCATCCGTCCACAACACTTTTTTCCAGTCTTCCTCTGTCCAATGTCTGTGTTCTTTTGCCCATCTTAATCTTTTTCTTTTATTGGCCAGTCTCAGATATGGCTTTTTCTTTGCCACTCTGCCCTGAAGCCCAAAATCCCGCAGCCGCCTCTTCACTGTAGATGTTGACACTGGTGTTTTGCGGGTACTATTTAATGAAGATGCCAGTTGGGTACCTGTGAGGCGTCTGTTTCTCAAACTAGAGACTCTAATGTGCTTATCTTCTTGCTTAGTTGTGCAACGCGGCCTCCCACTTCTTTTTCTACTCTGGTTAGAGCCTGTTTGTGCTGTCCTCTGAAGGGAGTAGTACACACCGTTGTAGGAAATCTTCAATTTCTTAGCAATTTCTCGCATGGAATAGCCTTCATTTCTAAGAACAAGAATAGACTGTCGAGTTTCAGATGAAAGTTCTCTTTTTCTGGCCATTTTGAGCGTTTAATTGACCCCACAAATGTGATGCTCCAGAAACTCAATCTGCTCACAGGAAGGTCAGTTTTGTAGCTTCTGTAACGAGCTAGACTGTTTTCAGATGTGTGAACATGATTGCACAAGGGTTTTCTAATCATCAATTAGCCTTCTGAGCCAATGAGCAAACACATTGTACCATTAGAACACTGGAGTGATAGTTGCTGGAAATGGGCCTCTATACACCTTTGTAGATATTGCACAAAAAAACAGGCATTTGCAGCTAGAATAGTCATTTACCACATTAGCAATGTATAGAGTGCATTTGTTTAAAGTTAGGACTAGTTTAAAGTTATCTTCATTGAAAAGTACAGTGCTTTTCCTTCAAAAATAAGGACATTTCAATGTGACCCCAAACTTTTGAACGGTAGTGTATATATAATGAGAATGCCTGGTCTGGGTGAGAATGTGTGTAAGCAACTGGTCAGTGATAGAAAGCAGAGGGGGTTATTAATGGTACATACTCTGATTGGGTCACCGTTACTAGTGGGCACTATTTTTAATATAATAAAAATCTTTATTTGTATAGCGCCAACTTGTTTGCAGCACTTTCAAGCACGGGAGAACACAGACAATATAACAAATCACGTGGTATACAAGCAGTTTGAAATGAAGGGGTGGGGGTGATATAGGAGGTACAGGGGAAGGGGGAAATGAGGCACGGGGAAACACAGGCAGTATGTGAATTACATGTGGAAATCAGTTATTAGGAAGCAAACGGGGTGGGGGCAGTAAGGAACTACAGGGGTATAGGTCATATGCGATAGGCAGGGTGGAAGGTGGGGGGAGCCATGGGGAGGGGCGGAGGACTAGGTCAGGAGATTTGGTATGCCTCCCTGAAGAGGTGCGTTTTTAGGGCTCATCTGAAGTTTTTTGCATTGGGGCTGTGTAGATAGAGAAGAGAAGGGGACCAAGAACCAAGCCCTGGGAGACCCTGACAGCAAGAGGAAGTTGAGAGGAGGTAGAGCCAGCTAAGGAGACGCTGAAAGAGCGGTCAGAGAGGTAGGAGGAGAACAAGAAGAGAGCAATGTCCTTTAGGCCAAATGAGAGAAGAATAGTGAGAAGGAGGTCTTGGTTAACAGTGTCAAATGCAGCAGAGAGGTCAAGGAGGATCAGTAGACGCCCCTCGACTTTGTCGTTATCAGGTCATTTGATACTTTTGTGAGGGCGGTTTCAGTCGAGTGTATGGGGCAGAAACCGGACTGGAGAGGGACGATGAGAGAATGGTCAGAGAGAAAGCATGTGAGATGGGAATAGACTAGGCATTCTAATAATTTGGAGATGAAGGGGAGGTTAGAGATGGGTTGGTAGTTGACAGCGTCTGTTGGGTCAAGGGTCGGTTTCTTTAGCAGAGGGGATATGATGGCGTGTTTGAATAAGAAGGGGAAAATGCCAGAGGTCAGAAAGAGATTGAAAATGGTGGTGAGGTGGGTAATGACAGCCGGGAAAGGGACCGGAGGAGGTGAGAAGGAAAAGGGTCTCTAGCGCAGGTGGTGGGGTGAGCAGCGGGAAGCAGTCTGGAGACTTCTTCCTCTGTCGTTGGTTCTAGTGTAGAAAGTGAGTGGGTGATGGATGCAGTGCTAAAGAGACCGGGATAGGGGCTAGCTGTGCAGTTTTTGGAGATTCATTTTCGGATGTTGTCGATTTTTTGTCTTTGAAATAGGCAGCTAGTTCTCTAGCACTGAGATCCAACACGTGAGGCCTGTTCTTTGGGGCTTAGGAGGGCATTTAATGACATTGTAGGTGGATTACAAGCGAAGATATCAATATTTGCAGATGATACAAAACTATGTAAAGTAATTAACACAAGAGAGGACAGAAGGCGGTTGCAAATGGGGGGCTTTGAGAGAAGTGGCAAATGAGGGTTAAGGCCTCGTTCACACGAGCATTGTTTAGCACGTGTTTGTGCACACAAATCCGCACGTCCATGAAAATACCAAAACACGCGTAAACGAAGCTGTGTGCTTATTGCGGTCATAGGGGCTGTCGCTGCTGCCAGCACCCCCCCGCAGTCATTTTCGGGGAGGGGCATTAAAAATAAGCCCTTCCCTGAAAAATCATTCCTAGCTGTAGTAAAAAAATAAAAAAATATATTTTCTTACCTCTTCGCCGCTCTCGGGGCTCAGGCACGTCTAGCCGCTTGGTCTCTGGCATTGTAATGAAGTTCTTTCAGCAAGTGGGGATTTAATTCAATGAATGGTTGAGCACTGTGACCAACACAGGCAGCGCTCAGCTGTCATTCAATGAATGACTGAATGCTAAGCCAATCAGATGCAGCCATTTCAGTAGGCGGGGATTTAAAATCCCTGCCTGCTGAAAGACCTTAGGAGCAGTGCAGGGAAACAAGCGCCCAGACGTGCCTGAACCCTGGCAGCGGCGGAGAGTAAGTATATATTTTTTTTTACACATGCTAGGGCTGATTTTCAGGGAGGCGCTTATATTTAAAGCCCTTCTCCGAAAATCACTGCAGTGGTTGCCGGCAGCCCATTGAAAGCAACGGCAGAACATCGCGATCCTCTGCCACAGCTATGGAACGGGATTCTTTATTCCCCGTGGGCAGTCCCCTTGTCTCAGATCACTGGGACTCCCCGCAGGGAATATTGATGCGCAACACAGACCTATGGTGCATGCGTGTCCTATCTTTTGCAGGTGTATGTGTTTGCACGCCTGTAAAATATGGACATGTGAACACATCAAAGGAAACAAATGGTTCTAATTGACGTGCAGTTTTGTGCACGTGTAAACGAGGATTAACACTGATAAATGTAAAGTTCTGCACATGGGCAGGTGAAATACATGTCATCATTACACACTAAATGGGAAACCACTGGGGAACACGGACATGGAAAAGGACTTGAGGGTTTCAGTTAACTATAAGCTTAACTGCAGCAACCAGTGTCAGGCAGCTGCTGCCAAGGCAAATAGGATCATGGGGTGCATCAAAACAGGTCTATGGGCACATGAGGAGAACATTGTTCTTCCTCTTTACAAATAGCAGATAACATATTTTACACATTTATATAACACATTTATTCTGTAGCGCCATACATCACTTGATGTTCCCATTGGGGCTCAAAGTCTATTCGTATGTTCACATATTAATATGTTTTTAGAGTGTGGGGGGAAACCAGAGACCCCAGTGCTGCAAGGAAACTGCTAAAAACTGAGCCACCATGGGGTACATTGAATATTGTGCACAGTTTTGGCACTGGTACTCAAAAAGGAGATATCAGAGCTTGAGCGGGTTCAAAGACAGGCAACTAAAGTAATAGAAGGAATGGGCGACTACAATACCCAGATATAGTAACAAAATTGTGGTTATTTTTAGAAAAAGGAAGTTGAAGGGGCGACCTAATGTCTATGTATACCCTGTTTCCCTGAAAATAAGACATAGCATGATTTTCCAGAATTTTTGAGGATGCAAAATGATTTTTCAGGCTTTTTGAGGATGCTTGAAATATAAGCCCCACTCCAAAATTAAGCCCTGCTAACAGTTAATTAAAAAAGTCAATTTAAATAGTGTCCAGGCAGCTATACATGTAAAAAAGTTAAACCTTTTTGAACAAAAATTAATATAAGACACTGTCTTATTTTCGGGGGAACACGGTAGATATATCAGGGGACAATACAGAGATCTCTCCCGTCATCTACTTATACCCAGGACTGTGATGTAACAAGGGGGCGCCCTGTACGTCTAGAGAAAAGAAGGTTTGTACACCAACATGTGAAGAAAATGGGCAATGGTCAGACCATAAAAAGCCCCCAGCGCTCCAACGGTTAACCAATCAGAAGGAATAAAGTGAAGCACTTACTTCACAGGGGTGTCTCAGCAGAGAACACCCCTAAATCCATGGAAGCAGTCTAATATATTATATCTAATAATTGAAATTAGCATCCAGTAGTGCAGCAGGTAGATAAAATATGATCTAGTATTTAATTTCAATTATTTAATATATTTACTTCACTTTATCCCTTCTGATTGGTTAACCCTTGGAGCGCTGGGGGCTTTTTATGCTCTGACCATTGCCCATTTTCTTTACATGTTGTTCGATTTATATATTCGGAATCCCCATTGGCCCTCTCCAATCGATTGAATGTCTGGTGGACCAGGGTGGACGAACTCAGTGGAACCCTAGTGATTACTCTGCGTACTAGGATTGGAGGCGTGCCGGACCATCTTGCATAGCAGGTCCGGTCATTTTTCACCACCACACCCAGCATTTAAATCACCTTATAGTCTTCTTCTTCACCTTATCCCTGGGGTACTGCCTGAGCTGATTGTCGTTTCTACACTTACATAGGAGGGGGTTCTTTACTGTAAGAGCAGTAAGACTATAGAACTCTCTGCCTGAGGATGTGAGGATGGCGAACTCAATAAGAGAGTTTAACAAGAGCCTGAACGTCTTTTTTGAGAGTTACAATATTACATGTTATAGTCACTGATTACTTCAGATTGGTCGGTGATCCGGGGATTATTCCGATTACCACATTTGGAGTTGGGAAGGAATTTTTATCTCCTCAAATGAGAAAAATTAGCGTCTACCTCGTGGTTTTTTTTTTTGCCTTCTTCTGGATCAACACTGCAAGATAATAGGCTGAACTGGGTGGGCATATGTCCTTTTTCAGATTTACACTCTTATACACATCTTAGCCTGAAGTGGTGCGGTTAACATCTCTACCCTCATGTGTATACATTATGTACCACTACATGCTACGCCTCCCACTCACTCATCATCACCATAGCATCTATAACAAACTTCATGCCTTACATTATTAGCGTGAAGTTGCCTTTCCCAATCAAACATGCAAGCCTGCATCTTAAAATGTACACTTTTTTTTTAATCAATCATCTGCTGAGGTTCTACAATAATGATTTCATGAAGTGGCAAAATCTTGATTTTAACACATGTGAAATAGTGGTACGTCCTCAAATATATAACAGCGAAGAGGAGTGCCGAGTTACGCAAACGGAGAGAATAAGACAATGAAGGGAGCTCCACGTTGGTTTCCCATGTGTGTTTCATGTATTTGAAATAGCGGACGCCTTTGCATTATAACTATGACTCCTCATTGCCTGAGCATGCATATTTATATATACAGACTGCAGTCGCTGTCCTGGAACGGGCTTTCTACTAATCGTACTATCATGTGCGCTATACGACATGGCATTTTATACTTTAAGAACCCTCTTCACAAAAAAAGAAGCCTATTCAGAAATATGTTTAATACAAAACAAAAAACGAGCTCCACTCCCATCCCCAAACAAACGTCTATTCCACTGCTGATAAGGGGAGTTCATTTAGGTCCAAGTATTGTCATTGCATATAACAGGCTGCGCAGCAATGCTACTGGCAGATGCCATGTAACGTCACAGCTTGGTGGAGGAGAAGTTAATCCTTTGACTTTTGTCTTCATTCCTCATTAATGTTTTCAACCACTTCTGGGAAGAATTTCTGGCAGTTGATGTAAAGGGCTTCACTTGTAGCACTACTGATGAGAACACTTTCCACAAAAGGACCTAAAAAAACCAAAATATTTTTCAGTGACAAAGTAACAAAATTTGTAGTTCCATCAGTGGTGACACCTACACAAAGATCACCATGTCTAGCATTTATATACTATAATGAAGCCTGATTGTGTTTTTTTAAATTAAGGATTTAGCAAAAACATAAAAATGAGTGTACAATACTACAAAAATAATATACCATGCATAAATAAATTAATTGGTATATACATGCCTGTATTATATGCCATAACAATAGAATACAAGTTTTAGCACAATATCTTGCAACTTTATCATTTTGTTTTTAGGTCCAAAATCATTCTTTTTATAATTTTTTTTATAGAGGCTGGAGCTCCCATTTTTCTATTTCAGGGCTCCAAACCTCCTGCTTTTCATAGCACAGATTAATGGGAACTTGTCATATTGAAAGTGAAATCCATTTTGCAGGATGTTATAGAGCAGGAGGAGCCGAGCAGATTGATATATAGTTTTATCAGGAAAGATGCAGTAGAACTTGTACTTCATTCCTTTAAACCTTTGTTCTTTTTGAGCTGAAGAGTCCAGTGGGCGGTCTTATCAGTGACTAACAGATACCTCAGTCACACACAGGTAGCTGTCGATCACAGATAGGACCGCCCACTGGACTGTTAAGACTCAGAATAAGTAGAGATATAAATGAAGACGACAAGTTATGCTGAATGTTTTCTCATAAATTATATATCAATCTGCTCAGTTCTTCCTGTTCTTTATTATGCTTCCTGCCCATGTGCAGAACCTTAAATTTATCAACACTGAACTTCATTTGTCATTTTTCTACCTAATCTTCCAACTTATCTAGGTCCGTTTGTAGCCGCACATTGTCCTCCGTTGCATTAATTATCTTATATAACTTTGTATCACCTGCAAATATTGATATTTTACTGTGCAGTCCTCTATCAGGTCATTAATAATTACTGTGCAGTCCCTCTATCAGGTCATTAATAATTACTGTGCAGCCCCTCTATCAGGTCATTAATAATTACTGTGCAGCCCCTCTATCAGGTCATTAATAATTACTGTGCAGCCCCTCTATCAGGTCATTGATAAATATATTGAACAGAATGAGGCCCAATACTGAACCCTGTGGCACCTCGTTAGTAACGGTGGCCCAATCAGAGTACGAACCATTTATTACCACCCTCTGCTTTCTATCTCCGAGCCAGTTCCTTACCCAGATACACACGTTTTCACCCAGTCTGAGCTGTCTCATTTTATATATCAGCCTATTATGTGGCACGATGTCAAATGCTTTAGAGAAGTCCAGATATACGAGATCAATAGACTCTCCCAGGTCCAGCCTAGTACTTACTTCATTGTAGAAGCTGATCAGGTTGGTCTGACATGATCGACCGCTTATGAACCCATGCTGGTGAGAAGCTATGCTGTTGTTCTCCTTGAGGTATTCTAGGATGGCGTCTCTCAGAAACCCCTTGAATATTTTTCCAATTATTGAAGTGAGACTTACCGGCCTGAAGTTACCAGGCTCTCTTTTAGACCCCTTTTTGTATATTGGAACCACATTGGCAATGCGCCAATCCAGTGGTAGAACCCTGGTCTCAATAGTGTCCATAAGTATAAGAAATAGCGGTCTTCTAGGAGACAATCACTACATACCGACTGAAACAGCCTCATTAATGTAAAAGAATTACTGGGTTAGCGATGACAACAACCACCGAGACCACAGTGGGGCCACAGTGCTGAATTCTAGCTGCCATGGGAGGATAAACAGCCTGCATTGTGGCTCTCTTACATATACATTTTCTGCATGTGAGACTATATAGTACATGATATAAAAGTACGTATATGCAAGGCTACTTTCACCTAGCGTTTTTTCATCCAGCGTTTGTTCTGTATTGGGTTTCCATCTTTTAGGCCGAGAATGGTCTAAGGCTGTTATTACATGGATGGTGAAAAATATCCCTATATCCATGGTAAGAGCAGCACTTAAGGTGGAGGAGGGAGAGGAAAACAAAAATAAGCTTTGTGTGCGCTGGAGATTTGATACATGCATAGTGTGCTGATGAAGCATAGTCATGTGTACCTTGGTTTGCTGCACCTGACCAGACACTGTGATTACAGTAACGGGCCACCCAGATGACTACTTGCAGCTAATTAATTGCAGGTCGGACCAGTCCCTAGTGTAGATGATACAAAAAGTGTTGCTGTGTGCGAGTGTGGACCTTTACTGCCTCAAGGTGTCACAAACTCAGACAATTCCCCCCCCCCCCCCAAAAAAAAGGAACAACGCACCACAAATGTAGTGCGATTATTCTCTTTTGGAGCCTTCCTACTTGTTGCTAATTAGCATATTCTATGCGAGATATTAAAATGGGAGTTTTTTATATTGTGCTTTTTGAGACAGCATATAGAGAAACATGTCTGTAATGCTCTAATAGACAGGACTAATGTGGTGGTGGTGGTTTAGCATGGCAAATGTTTGTGACAGCTGCGCTTTACATGCTACCAGGACTTATAAGAGAAAGTTTGTGAACTCTGCCCACCCACACAAAGTGATCTACATATTTGCCTGTAAAGGTTTGCATACCGAGATCTGTCAATTACTCTTGATGGGCAGAGGAAGTAGGTTTCACAGGCTCTCTTGGTTGTAGCAGCGTTTAAAGAGGCTTTGATGACCTATCCACAGGGTAGTTCGTCAACAGTTGACCGGCAAGGGTCCACCGACCAGGAGCGCAGTGGCCAACAGGGGTACTGCAGGCACTGATACCACTGAACTCATTTTAACAAATGTCATCGATGTGGTGCAGAAAAAAACTGCACTGAATTGATATATGCTGCAGATTGAAAATCTGTATCGTGTGACATTATTAGGCGGAGGTTTTATTTCTTTAAACGAGGTGGTGAAATCCATATCAAAATCTTTACCAAAATCCATTGCGGAAAATATGCTACATGTACACACAGCCTCAAAGCAGTTTTCCTACATTAAAGAGGTTTTGTCATTAGGACAAAACTCCGTCCACCAGCTGGGCCTTGCGTAAAATAAAAAATGAGAGTATACTCATCTCTCCTGGAGTCCTGGGACGCAGCTGACAGTCACCCCTGGTATGGGCGCTATGATGGCGGGAGTTTGGCGACGTGACACTGCTGCCTCTGATTGGCTGTAGAGATCACGTGCTTCTGCCATCGACTACTGGAAAGTCACATTCGAATACCAGCGGTGACTGTAAGCTACATCCCAGAAAACTCCAGGAGAAGTGAGTAAACTCTCATTTTTTATTTTCCGCAGGGCCCAGCAGGGGAACGGAGTTCTGTCCTAATGACAAAACCCCTCGAAGCAAAATACCCAAGCAAAACAAAGACTAATACTCACCAAAGCTTAATGGCTTATATTTGCAAACATCCTTTACAAGGGCTTCGAGATTGGCAGCTATGTGCTCACTAGGCATATTCAGCTGGAAAGGAAGAAAATATCAGTAGGCTTACGGCAAGAGAAATGGGCAAGAGCACAAGCACACTTTTCGACTGTACAGAATAAAAGTAAACTTCTGACAGCATTCCCCTTCCACTTTGAAGTAGAGAGCTCAGAAGATTGCAGCATTTTCACCCTGAAAATAAACTACATTTACCTGAGATATTTGCTGAAACTTATTTGTAGATTGTTATCGGCCATGCTTTACTAGGCTGAAGCCTACCATAACCAGCCCGTCGCCTGCCAGCTGGCACTCGGGTCATAATGGTGAAAGGAGGCTCAGTAGGTCAGCTCCTTTGAAACAGGAGGAAGTACATGGATACATCTTTTTTGGCAGGGTCACACGAGGCTTGGCAGATCATTAAAGAATGCAGTAGGTAGGGATCTGGACACAACCTGAGGCTTACCAGCTGTTACTGGACTACTCCTCCCTGCCTGTTGACTCATCTATGACATACATCTCCTGTGAAGAAACCGTTTTATGTGTCCATATAATCGGGATGAAGTTGTGCAATTTTCTCTGGTGATGTTGTCTGGGAGGTATACACAATCCGATGCAGAAACAAACTCTCCCACAATGCAGTGCTGCACAGAGAATGCCTTACCTAATCTCAGCCATGACGTTAGAAATCTCTCCACTATAGGTTGAATGCACACGGCCGGATTTGCATTGTGGAATCTAGAACGGGCGTCCGCCTCCTGATTCCGCAGCAAACACCTGCCATAAGCATGCAATGCAAAAGCGGGTTTTCATGCCCACGAGCGGAAATCAATTGTGATTTGCCCCGTGCATGGGCAAAAACGTAGCATGCTCTATTTTACAGTGGATTCCGTGTGGACGGCTTCCATCGAAGGCAATGGAAGCTGTGTGACCCAAGGCCCTTCTGCAATCATCATTGCGGAAAGACCGTGGGATCTGTGTCACGGCCTAGCAAAGGCGGGGCATTATCTGCACTGCGCATGTGTGCTGGCCAGCGCATGCGCAGCACAGTGAAGAAGAATCCAGAAAGGTATGCAGGGGTCACTAACTGGGCACAGGGTCGGACTCCGCTGCGGTATCCGACCCGGCCATGTGCATTTGGCCATAACCTCATTGGCTGTTTCCAACGAGCATATTTATGAATGCAGCTCTGGATTACAATACACGCTATTATGGATGATAACCCTATTAGGTTACACCATTAAATCAGTAAATGACAGGATGCCTTTATTTCTCTTGCTATTGCTTCCATGTTAGAGAACTCAGCCTTTTTTTGCCTCGCACATCCTATGCAAATGAGCGCTAGACCGGCTGATAGGCATTCCTCTCGGCGCAGACCGGTCCTGGGTTTCATGACCCAACTCCTCCCTTTATCTTATGGCTGCAGCTCCCTTCTGCTTTGAGTGGTCACTAAATGCCCCTTTTACTTTCTTAGATACAATATATTTCTTTCCCCACACATATTAGTCTTTCTCTAATTTCACCAAAAACAGACGGGCATGTGATTGCCTAAAGGATTATTGGCTGCTTGGGGCTGGATTACTGACTAGAAGCCACACAGATTCTGTCCGTACTATTCTTATTAATCGGTACTTTTCTTTTAAACATTAACCTGGTTAGGAAATTAATAAGCAAACAAATGCAAATTTTGCTGTGGATTTCCAATTTATTTCAACCTTAGTACTGTATCCGTAGGGCACGTTGCAACTTCGACACCAAAAAGTGGCCTAACAGTGTGTCGCCAAAGACCTCTGAGCCATTAATACAGAAAATCTGCTTATATCAAAGTTGATCTGGTTCTAGCAAGATCTAATTATATAGTGCAGAGCAATAAGAACTTCCCATACTCTTTAGAACAGTGTTTGTTTAAAGAGACTCCGTCACCTACTTTTAGCCGTATGAGCTGAAAGTAGGCGACCCGCTGAGTCCATGGATATCAGTGTCATACTCCCTCCTCCAGTCGTCAGGCGTCCGTGCTGAAAGTCGCCGCTTAGTGTATTGAGAAACACTGCCAAGTAGTCCGCCAATTATGAAATTAGAACTGGCGGACTACTTAGCACGCCCCTCAACAGGTTTCAGCGCTGACAGCCGGGGAACAATGGGGGAGGTAAATATAACACTTACATCCCCGGACTCAGCGGGTCACATACTGTCAGCCCATAAACTTCGTGTATAGGACTATAAGTAGGTGACAGATTCCCTTTAAGCAGGTAGCTCTACCGAAAAATGCTAATTGGCAGGGATAAAAGGCATGACCAAATACATTCATATTTCCAGCTGTGTTTCTTTCCACCCTGACAACCAAGATAAAATTGACTGCAGGGATATTGCCAACATATCTAATTGATAAATATGAGCAGATGTCCAGGACATGCTAATCAATTGTCCTGATTAATAAGCGCTATTAATACAACAGCCATATAAAGAACAAACGGTGATGATGGCTGCAGAGGAAGCGGAAAAACAAAATCACTAATATTGCCACATCAATACTCAGCAGAGCTAGTATTACTAATAATTCTCCCTAATGAAGATCTCAGTGCAGAATTGCCATACAGACAATGGCGGCCGCTTATCTATAGTGTGGTAGGATGCATGCACTCATATGGCAGGAAACAATAGCGCGTACCGCACCAGAGGTATGAAAATGATGGACATGGCGTGATAAATTTGGCACAACTTGGTAATGATGTCAGACCTATTTCTCCACCATATCCATATGTATGTGCAAGAATTGTTACTGAACAGGTACCAGGCCCTATCTATCTCATATCTATCTCTCATATCTATCTATCTATCCATCTGATATCTATCCATCTCCTATCTATCCATCTCCTATCTATCCATCCATCTATCCATCCCATATCTATCTCAAATCTATCTATCTGTGTATCTCCTATCTATTTATCAATCTATCTATCTCATATCTATCTATCTCATATCTATCTATCCATCTGATATCTATCCATCTAATATCTAATCTATCTATCTATCTATCTATCTATCTATCTATCCCATATCTATCTCAAATCTATCTATGTATGTATCTCCTATCTATCTATCTATCTATCTATCTATCTATCTCATATCTATCTATCTCTTTTCTCTCATCTCTCTTTCATATCTATCTATTTATCTATCTCATATCCATCTATATCTCATATCTATCTTTCTAGCTCATATCTATCTATCTATCTATCTATCTCATATCTATCTATCTTTCTATCTCATATCTATCTATCTCATATCCATCTATCTATCTCATATCCATCTATCTATCTCATATCCATCTATCTATCTCATATCCATCTATCTATCTCATATCCATCTATCTATCTCATATCCATCTATCTATCTATCTCATATCCATCTATCTATCTCATATCCATCTATCTATCTCATATCCATCTATCTATCTCATATCCATCTATCTATCTCATATCCATCTATCTATCTATCTCATATCCATCTATCTATCTTATACCTCTGATGTCACATTATTTTGTAACCTGATAAACATTAGATTTAGCTAGAAGTGGAATATTAAAGCGAAAAATTGAAACTTCTCGGCAAATATCGCTGCTTTCATTAATAGTTTTATTAGCCGGTTTTGCATATATTTCGTGGCGCCTGTTTCCGGCATAGCAGCTCATTCCCATTCACTTGAGAGCTGCAGTACCAGGTACTGCAACCATATAATGTACGGAGCTCTTGCTTCGTAATCAATAAAGAGAACCCCTTCAAGCAACTAATCAAAAGGGATGTGGGCAGTCAAACCCCAAAGATTGATGCTCTATCCTAAAAATAGGCCATCAATGGTTATAATCCCGGAAGGCCCCTTTAAGATCAAGCAGCAAGTGTTTATAGATAACTGTTGCCAGAATATTCTAGGAGCTCTGTACAACAGCGGTGCAATGTATATATGTTAGCACTAGAATTAAAACGAGAAGTATTAAAGGGAACCTAGAAAGTTGAACCTGCAGTGTGGTGCAGAGCGGATTGATAGAGACCGTAGTTTTGTGTGAAAACATTAATTAAAACAGGTAAATTATTAAAGGGGTTGTCCCGCGAAAGCAAGTGGGGGTATACACTTCTGTATGGCCATATTAATGCACTTTGTAATGTACATCGTGCATTAATTATGAGCCATACAGAAGTTATTCACTTACCTGCTCCGTTGCTAGCGTCCTCGTCTCCATGGTGCCGTCTAATTTCAGCGTCTAATCGCCCGATTAGACGCGCTTGCGCAGTCCGGTCTTCTCCCTGGTGAATGGGGCCACTCGTGCCGGAGAGCTGGTCCTCGTAGCTCCGCCCCATCACGTGTGCCGATTCCAGACAATCAGGAGGCTGGAATCGGCAATGGACCGCACAGAGCCCACTGTGCACCATGGGAGAAGACCCGCGGTGCATCGTGGGTGAAGATCCCGGCGGCCATCTTGGTAAGGTAAGTAAGAAGTCGCCGCAGCGCGGGGATTCGGGTAAGTACTAAACCTTTTTTTTTTTTTAACCCATCCCTTGGGTTTGTCTTGCGCCGAACGGGGGGCCTATTGAATTAAAAAAAAACCCGTTTCGGCGCGGGACAACCCTTTTACTTATAATATCCGCTCCTTGTGGGCTGAGGAGTCCAGCGGGCAGCCTTATCAGTGACTACCAGCTACATATATACAGAGTCATACAGGAAGGCTACCAGTCACTCTGTAGGACGGCGCACCGGACTTCTAAGCCTAAAAAGATCGGGGATTTAGGTGATTAAAATACACATTAGGCCGTGTTCACACGAACGTATAGTATTTGTGGGCGCCTGAGCAGAAACAAATTACTGTCCCCCAAGGTTGCGTCTTGCACTCTTCTAGAAGGTCCACTGATCCACCTCTTATCCCACTTCTAGGTAATCTTTGATATTCTATTGGCACTCCTTAAATTCCGGTCAGTTCTTTGTCTACTCAATCACTTATTTTAGCCCTAATTACTGTAAACGCTGTTGACACAACCAAGAATTCTTTGACACCATGGCGATGTTTATTCCAGTGTGTGCCCAATGTTCCGCAATGTTTGTTTATTGGATTATATATGTTCTTTATCTTAGTCTGTGTTGTATCTCCAAAAAATGGACATTTCTTCCCTTGTGTGCGGTTCTGTATGCAGTCTGTGCGTCTGCTTTTGTTATCCGTTTTTCAAGTCCGCAAAGAAAAAAAATCTGTTATGAAATATGGAGACACATGGGTGGATGGCATCAGAATGCTGTCCATTTTGGGATTGAATTAAATGGGCAAGTTTTATCTGCAAATTACATCAAAATAGTGCATGAAATGAGTTTTTTCTCACAAAAGCGTATATGGACACGGGGCAATATTATTATCTGTATTGACTACTAATAAAATGTGGTCTGATTGTATTTGTCTAAAATTGTGACTGGGATAAAAATCTAACTAAACATCTGCAGCCCAGGAAAAAAAGTGAACCTCTGTATTAATAACAATACCTACTTACAATTAAGATGATGATTTTTGAAGTGTGGTATTCACAGGTGCTTTGCCCATTAAATAAAAGTCACCCAAAGCCTGGTTACTGACAAATCTGGTCTTCATAGGTTTGGTTAGTGTGAACCATGGTTTGATGCAAGCAACTTTCAAAAACAACTACTGATAATGTGTTATAAAGGGACATGAAGCTGGAAAGGGCCACAAAAGTATTGCCAAAGACCTGGGAGTACATCAAATTATCTACAAATGGAAAAGGTTTAGGACTGTTGCTACTCTCCCTATGCTTGGATGTCCTGTTAAGATCTCTCCAAGAGTAGGACAGGCAATCATGAAAGAGATGAGAAAGATCCCAATGGCAACAGCATAAGACCTAGAGTAGACTGTAAAAAACCTCTGTTCATGTGTTCACTATTAGAGAAACACTGAATAACAATGGTGATTATTGAAGGACATCATGAAGAAAGCAGCTACTTCTAAAAGAAAAATTTTTAAGATCCATCTCAAGTTTACTGGAGACCACCTGGATGTTCCACAATGCTTCTAAGAAAATGATCTATGGACAGATGAAACAAAAGTGGAATTTTTTAGCACAAATGTACAATACTATGGTTAAAGGAAGAACACCACCGCACACCAACATGAAAACCTCATCCCAACTGTGAATCATGGCGGAAGAAGCATGATGGTTTGGGGCCTTTTTTGCCTGCCTCAGCACCCAGACGCCTTGCCAGCACTTAAGGGACAATGAAGGTGTATGAAAACATTTTACAAGAGGAGGTAAGTTCAGCAGTCCATGACCTCAAGCGGAAGAGACTTTGGGTGATGCAACAAGAAAATAACCCAAAGTATGCATGTAAATCAACTAAAGAATGGTTGAAAAAGAAAATTTGTAATTTAAAAAGACCAAAGAGTCCTGGATCTTAACCCTATCGAGATGCTGTGGCATCGCCCTGATGAAGGCTGTGCAGACAAGGCATTCCAGAAATATTAATGAATTTCAATACATTTGCTGGAAGCAACAGCACATTCCTTCTCTGCATTGTGAAAATCGTATTTGCAGCTAGAGGAAATTTTCAATGGAGGCAACTGCTGACAAATGGGTAACTTGTGACATAACGTTTATTCAATGAAAACATAGGTAAGACTGTAATTCTGCAACCGGCGATATGCCTGCGACTCTTGAGGTTTTGTGTAGCCCATGTTTCTCTATGGAGCCTTCCTCTCTGTTGCATCGCATGAAAACACGATTATTGTGCGGTGCGATGCAACTTTGACAGTAAGAAATCCTACCGTCAAAGCCATATCTAAGCCCTAACTGCAGGGAAAATTAAAAAAAAACAGATACATCACCTTAGAAACGCTCGCAGCCACAGCTTCTCCTTGGGTCCCGACACTGTTTCTCCTCTTCATCATCTGGCTGGGGATTGAAAAATCCCCGTCTTCTGGAAGCGCTGGCTGTGATTGGCTGACGCTTAGCCAATCACAGCTAGTGCTCGATGAATAGCTGTGATTGAACCAATCACAGCCGTTCATCGAGCAATGGCTGTGATTGGCTCAGCGCCAGCCAATCACAGCCAGCGCTTCTAGCAGCCGGGGATTTTTCAATTTCCAGCCACAAGATGAAGAAGATGATCAGTGCTGGGACCCGAGGAGAAGCTGCAGCGGTGCCCCAGACAGCGCGGGAGAGGTGATGTATACTTTTTAGTTTCTTCAGCTACAACTTATTTTCGGGGTAGGGCTTATACTTCAACAACCCCCCTGAAAATCCTTGCATGTGATGCTACAAAGTCACGCGACTTGGTAGCGTCACATGCGACCTTGTAGTGCTACAAAATCGCAGTATTGCTGTGAGAATACGCAGCGATATCACACGGTGCAGCGATGCGATACCGCTGCGTTTTTCTCGCGGCGATGCCGTGTCACCCATGTGAAGGAGGCCGAAAGGGGGAAATTTACTTAGTGATATTTTATAGGCCGGTCTCAGTAAAGACTGTCCTGGAGTGATGTGCACCAAATGTATTAAGAGGCATATGCATTTTACTATATCTGGCCAGTCCGTGCACCAGACTGAGAAATCTACACCTGCTATGAGCACTAAAATTTATTGATGTTCCTTTGGTAACTTCTAGTAACACAGAGGTTCACTTACTTTTCTCCCTGTATCGTGGATATTTTCTCAATGTGCTCAATAAAAGACATGAACTGTACAGCTGTTTGTGTGTGATAAGTTCAAATTGCATTTGTCTATAATTGTGACTTAGCAATCGATGCAGAAATCCTAGTAAGGGTTCACTTACTTTTTCTTGCAAATGTAAGTTGCAAGTGTATCTCCTGCGTCAGCAAATTCTCATCATATCCTGTTCAAACCCTATCAGTGTCTTAAAATGTAAATTCACCTTTGAACGCCGTTTTCCTATTTATATAAGCAGCTGACCTACATAGTTTTACAGGCTGTATTCTATTATTATAGTTTTACAGGCTGCATTCGGAATGCTCAAGACTTCACAGCAGAAATCTTACAGTATTTCTTGCTCAGTCAATGCCTGCAAAACTCTGGAGGTAAGCATCCTGGGAAGTGACGGCCAATGCACCTTTTTAACTGACCTCACTAATGGACTTTTAATTGGCACATACATCTTTTTAAAGGTGGTGGCTTGGCTGGCTACTGACAGCCAGGCTCCTGCTCTAACAGCCAGGAGAGGAGAAACATCAGATCCTGGCAGTTTAACCTCTAACCTGCCACAATCAATAACAACTGCAGCATGTAAGCAGATGACAAGGAGAGGGGACCCTTGCTGTCAGATATCAGCACCCCGCAGTGCAATCACAAGGTACCAATGGGTTCCCATGGCAGCTAGAAGCCTGACAGAGGCCTCCATATCTGTCATGTAACTCATCCTCTTAGACCCTGCCTCCGACGGAGTCTAGTACCCTGTTTCCCTGAAAATAAGACATACCCTGAAAATAAGACATAGCATGACTGTCCAGAATTTTTGAGGATGCAAAATGACTTTTCAGGCTTTTTGAGGATGCTTGAAATATAAGCCCTACTCCAAAATTAAGCCCTGCTAACAGTTAATTAAAAAAGTCAATTTAAATAGTGTCCAGGCAGCTATACATGTAAAAAAGTTAAACCTTTTTGAACAAAAATTAATATAAGACACTGTCTTATTTCCGGGTAAAACACGGTAGGTTGCTGTCATAGGTTTAGTAAAATGCACTACATAGGTAATGCAGTGTATTATCATAGCAATCGACCTATTGCATCCTAAAGAGAGAGACAAAAAAAAATAGCATAAAACAAAGTTTAAGAAAATTAAATTAAAAAAATTCAGTTTCGAAAAAATACACATTATTTCCCGCAAAACCCTTTTCAAATGGTAAAATGCCAATAAATATTATTAAAAATCGGTATTGCTGCGTTTGTAACGGCCCGGACAATGGAAATATTTTGTTATTTATCGCACAGGGTGAATGTCATAAAAATAATTTTAAACAACTCTCACCAGAATTGTTGATGTTTTTTTTATCAGCCTCCAATAAATCGTAATAAAAAGCAATCCAAAAGTCCCACGAACCTCAGACTAACCGATAAAAACTACAGCTCTCCCCATATACAACAAGACCTCACAGAGCTCCGCTGCTGGAAAAATAAAAATGATATCGGGCTTAGAATTCGGTGATTCAGATTCAATTGTTTTTCTTTAACCCGTTCCCGCTGCAGGGCGTAAGTTTACGTCCTGGCAGCCTGGTACTTCCCGCAACAGGACGTAAACTTACGTCCTGGAGATAGCGCGGGATCACATATGATCCCGCGCTATCCCGCAGCGGGAGCCGGCTGTCAGTCATAGCCGGCGTCCCGCTGTTAACCCCTTCCCTGCCGCGATCTAAGTAGATCGTGGCAGGGAAAGAGTTCACAGAAGGAGTGGACTCCCTCTGTGTCTCCGGCCGGAACTCGCGATGTCATCGTGAGAGCCCGGCCTGTCACCATGGCAACAGGACGCCAGACACTGGCGTCCTGTATTGCCTATGATCGCTGTATAAGCGATAAGGCATGGCAAAGCAGTAGCTCTGCCATGCCTGATGACAGCGATCATCAGGGCAGTGGTTAAAGTCCCTCAGAGGGACACAAACAGTGTAAAAAAACAAAGATAAAAAAATGAATTTAAAAAAATGTAAAAAAAGAGTTAAAAAAATTTTTTAATGCTTTTTCTCAGATTAGCATAAAAAAAGGGTAAAAAAAAAGATAAAACCCCACATACTTGGTATTGTCGCGTCCGTAACGATGCATACAATAAGTTGCACATGCTTTTGACTGTGCACGGAAAAAAACGCTAAAAAACTGAGGCTAATTTTTAGCATTTAGCCTCACTAAAAACGCAATAAAAGTGATCAAAAAAGCTGTATGTACCCCAAAATGGTACCAGTAAAAACTACAGCTCGTCTTGCAAAAAATAAGCCCCCATAGAGCTCCGTACATCGAAAAATAAAAAAGTTACAGGACTTTGAATGCAGCGATTTAGAATAGAAAAAAGATTTCCAAAAAAGGGTTTTTATTGCAGAAAAGTGGGAAAACCTAAAAAAAATGTAAGAATTTTGGTATCGTTGTAACCGTACCGGTCCGCAGAAAAAATGGAATGTCTCATTTATGCTGCATGAGTAACGCTGTAAAAAAAAGAAATCAAAAAATCGATGGCAGAATTGATGCGTTTTCTCTCCCTGCTATCATAAAAAAAAATAAAAAAAGTTTTACAATATAGTCTATGTACCCAAAAGTGGCACCGATAAAAACTACAGTTCGCCACGCAAAAAACAAGCCCTCATACGGCCGCGTCGACGGAAAAATCAAAAAGTTATGGCTTTTGATAAACGGAGAAGAAAATCCGCCAAAAATTGTTGCGTCCTTAAGCCCAAAATAGGCTGTGCCATTAAGGGGTTAAATACCAAAAATGTGATCCACCATAATAAGATTTTTTCCCCCTGTGGTCTTCAGCTGAAACTGCATGTGTATGGCATGATGGGCGAATACGGCCAAACATGAACCACTTTACACAAGTCCACTCATTAAAAAGAATAGTCCTCCTGATTTGCCGCTTTAGTCCTGTATGTTGATGGTCAGATCATTCGTACGAATCATCTCACGGATGACTGATCACATTTTGGCGAATCGTATGTGTATAGCGAGCTTTGCACGGACACTGCAGTGACCTGTAGGGGAAAACCAGCTCTTCCACGCTTATTTTTGGAACATCACCAAGCAGTGAGAAATGTTTTTGTCAACTATTTCCACTAAAGACCGAGGAGACTAGAATGGGATCTGTTCGGTTTCCGCTCAGCTGGAATAAAAAGCGCTGCATAGAGAGGTTCTAGCGCAGATGTGAAGGCAGCATTAGACGGGCGTCTTACCAGCGTGTGTAACTGCATATCCCCGCGTCTTTGATCGCGTATCTCACGCATGGGGTCATAAGTTGGCTTCCTTTTTTAAACTTTCCTTCAATAGTCACTTAGCAACATTGCGTGAAACCGTCGCACACAGACAATGTAATTGCGTATGCACAGTGTTTTCGTACAATAGGGCTCTATCGCGTGTAATACTTGGTAAAACAGAACATGCGGCGTTCTTTTTTACGCGTGTATCATACGCAAGTGTGAGTGGAACGGTGAAAGTCAATGCATTTGAATTGCCCCGATTTACAGTGTATTATAAGGCCTTAGTCAGACAGGCGTTTTTTCGCGCGATTTGCGCATGCGCATGCGTCCGGCGATTTTTTAAAACCATTGCTTTGCAATGGTATCGGACACATGAGCGCTTTTTATGCGCTCGTCCGATAAATTATAGAACAGAAATCGCAGATCGCACCTATCTGCGATCTGCGATTCCTGTTCTCTTCTCTATATGCGCTCAATGGGGCCGGCAGCAGCAGCGCCGACCCCATTGAGAACATATAGAAGACAAATCATTCTTCTCTGCCACAGCTGTAACAGCTGTGGCAGAGAAGAACGATGTTTGCCCATTGAATTCAATGGAGCCGGCAATACAGCCGCTCCATTGAAAGCAATGGGCTGCCGGCGTGCGCGGGGTGAATTGTCGGGAAGGGGTTAAATATATAAGCCCTTCCCTGCAATTCATCCTAAAATGTGTTAAAATAAAAAAAAATTGTATACTCACCTTTCCACTGCAGCCGGAGTCCAGCAGCGGCCGCTGTCAGTTCTCCTGAACTGCTTCTCGGCACTGAATGAATGATCTGCTTCTGATTGGTCACAGCCCTGACCAATCAGAGGCAGGTTTCACTCACACACCCATTCATGAATTCATGAATGGGTGAGTGACTGCTGCCTCTCAGCGCTGAGCCAATCAGGGGCAGGTCTGACTCACATCCATTCATGAATTCATGAATGGGTGAGTGACTGCTGCCTCTCAGCGCTGAGCCAATCAGGGGGCAGGTCTGACTCACACCCCCTTCACACCCACTGCAGGACGGCCGCGCGGAGCTCCGGCTGCCGGGAGAAGGTGAGTATATATATATTTTTTATTTTTACACATTTTAGGATGAATTGCAGGGAAGGGCTTATATATTTAAGCCCTTCCCGACAATTCGTCCCGGGCTCGCCCGCAGCGCATTGCTTTAAATGGAGCCGGCTCTATTGCCGTCTCCATTGAATGCAATGCGCTGGACAGCTCCGGCCCGTTTCTAATGAAACACGGCTAGGAGCAGATTTTCGGGCGATTTGCGGGTGACTTGCGCGCACCGGTCACGCGATTTGCGGATGCGCATCCGTCATGCGATCCGCAAATCGCGTGAAAAAACGCCCGTGTGACTAAGGCCTAAGTGCGTACATCGAGCACATGATACGCATTTGCCCGGTCTTACACAGTTAGAAACTCTTTGCAAGTAAATAACATAATATGGTCTCAATTTAGCCAAAATGGCTACAGAGTTACTAAGAGACATATATTGTCATTGTAGTAAGTTCTTAGGGACCTCTTTACCGTAATGGCAAAACAGCCCCCGAATAACCCAACATCCACTCATACTTCAGATAGTGGTTGAGGAACTCACAACCCCTGAAACAAAGACTACAACTAGTGCAAATACTGTATAGTTACTGTAATAGCAAAAAATACCAAAAGCATATAGCATATGTATCATCCGTGGTTAGGATAGTCGCAATGCATACAATCCATACTCACAGCTTCTCCGGATTCACCCTCGTTCCCGGAGGCAGCATGGATCCAATATGCTTTATATACACAGCTTTCAATGCGAAAAGCTTGTAACAAAACGCTCCCCGTGGTTTATATTTTTCACTTCCATAGTATTTAAACAACATCTTTTTTTGAGGCACAGATACTTACTAGTTGCAATACTTAGTTTTTAGCATTGAGAAGGCCATTTGAAATCATTTCGAGGTGGATGTTCAGTCCAGTTCTGCTTCATTACAAATACTATCAGATAGTTGTGAGGAGTGCATGACTTTGGTTTCGTAACTTCTTGCCTTACAGCAGAGGGAGTAGAGAAGAGCCAAGCAAGTAATGAAATACAGTCCTACAATAAACCACACTAGAGTTCCTAGAACAGCCATGCAGATCGATCCCCCTTCCATGCTGTCAGGAGCCGCTTGCACTCATCTTCCTGGCTCAGCAGGTAATGAAAGTCGAGCGCCGTAGGAGGGGGAGAAGAAGACGGCGGAAGATGCCAGGTAGCCAAAACAAACAAGCTATGTTAGCAAACACATACTGTAGTCTCAAGTATAATTAAATGTCTCCGAGATGGATGAAAATATTACAAGGGGAATGAAATAACGTGCAAACGATGATGTCGAAATGTGAACAAGATGAATGAACGTGATGCCATGCACAAACAGGCACGCTGAGTTCGAGCCTTCTATCTGAGTTACAGAACAAGATCTCCCTGTATAGATCCCTACATAGACGTTAAATAACGTACGTCACCTCCAGTTGCGACACCGCGCGGTATACGTTTTTTTTTCTGGTGGCCAACTGTGCAAGAGAGCGCAGTCTGCTGCACACTCCTATAAAGTAGCTAAACACGGTAGACCGGCCCGATGAAGGTGAAAGGTACAATCTTTGGGCCTTCATCAGGTATATGGAAGCTTATTTAAAGGAGTGGTGTGGTTTCAAGTTGAACATTTTTAACGGCTGGGCCTGTCTTTGGCTCCTTGGGCACAGCTGTCTTCTGCTGCCCCACCCGAGATGGCCACTGGAAGTCAGGTGACGCCGTAGCGTCACCATCCCAAATTCCTGGCATCATGGCGCTAAGGATGTGAGCGCTGATAACAGGAGCTCAGAAGTTGACACTGTGGCCTCTAATTGGCTGCAGGAGTCACCTGACTTCCGGGTGGCCGTCCTCGGCAGGGAATGGGGACGTGGGAGATGGTCAGTTGTGCCTCCCCAAGTGAGGGGTAAAAGACAGGCATGTATGCTCTCTATGGTTATATTAACTCATGCCCTGTTAATTTTCAACTTGAACCACAGAACACCTTTACTGTAAACGCCAGAAGCTTTTCCAAGCATGAAATCACCAATAACTTCAGAAGGATCGTGATCCGGGGATTATTCAGATTGCCAGACTGGATTCTGGAAGAAATTTTGTTTTTCCTTAAAGGGGTTGTCTCGCGGCAGCAAGTGGGGTTAAGTACTTCTGTATGGCCATATTAATGCACTTTGTAATATACATCGTGCATTAAATATGAGCCATACAGAAGTTATTCACTTACCTGTTCCGTTGCTGGCGTCCCCATCGCCATGGTGCCGTCTAACTTCGGTGTCTTCTTGCTTTTTTAGACGCGCTTGCGCACATGGATCTTCTCCCTTCGGCTGGTCTCGGAAGCATCGGCGTTTTGGCTCCGCCCCCTTGTACGCATCATCGCGTAGCTCCGCCCCCGTCACGTGCCAATTCCAGCCAATCAGGAGGCTGGAACCGGCACACGTCATGGGGCGGAGCTACGCGATGATGCGTACAAGGGGGGCGGAGCCAAAACGCCGATGCTTCCGAGACCAGCCGAAGGGAGAAGATCCATCTGCGCAAGCGCGTCTAAAAAAGCAAGAAGACACCGAAGTTAGACGGCACCATGGCGATGGGGACGCCAGCAACGGAACAGGTAAGTGAATAACTTCTGTATGGCTCATATTTAATGCACGATGTACATTACAAAGTGCATTAATATGGCCATACAGAAGTGTATACCCCCACTTGATTTCGCGAGACAACCCCTTTAAATGAGGAAAATTGGCTGCTACTACTTTTTTTTTGCCTTCCTCTGGATCAACATTGGGGGGTAGTAGGCTGATCTGGATGGACATATGTCTTTCTTGGGCCTTACATACTATGTTACTATATATGTCAAATATAGGGTTCAGATGCAGAGGAACGTGGCCAGTCCACATCGGGTATATCATTTATGATGCCAGAAAATCCATATTTCCTGTAACTTACAGCTTGATACACACCGCACAGCTTAGAAAGATATGTAACCTGAAGTGAATTTTTAATGAAGAGTGTCAGGTATTCCAAACAGGGGGAGAGGATTAAGTGGGTATTCCAGTTAATTTTTCACTTCAATAGGACTCATCTGCAGTATCAACTTAGGCCACTGCGCCATAAACAGAGTTATACTGCTTCCTGCAGCATAATAGCTAGAAGTGGAACTACCCCTTCAAGTTATTCCCTCTCCACAGGATAGAGGACAACTAGGTGACCACTGCAACCGCCACCAATCTTGAGAAGGAGAAACCGGTCGGTGATGAAATGAATGAAGCGGAGGTTGTGTGTGTGCGCCGCCGTTCCATTCATTTCAACTACAGCGCCAAAACTTGCCGAGTTCAAGAGCTTGGCCATCTCTGGTGCTCTCATTGAACTGAATAGAGCGACGGTGTGCATGCTCGACCTCCACTCCATTCATATGGGGAAGATATGGACCCCCCTCTCTTGTGTTCGGTGGGGTCCCAGTAGTCAGACCCCCACCAATTAGCTAGTTATCCTATTTCCCATGGATAGGAGAAAATTTCATCTTACAGGAATACTCCTTTAAGCTTTTTTAAAAGTCCACAAGCTATACTTTCCAATGAAAACTTAAAACCTCTTGCAAAAATTCCTTTCCAAATTCAGCTGTTGAGTTGCAAAACTTTACAACTACCTAATTAACAAAGAGTTAAGGCCCATTTAGACACAAAGATCATTGCTCAAAAGATGCCTTTTGAGCAATCATTTTGCATAAAGTATTAATTGGTACTAATGCCTATTAGTACCAATTAGCAGCGTATGAGCCGCTGGGAGTTGTATTCAGGGAACAGACCACCCGTTTTTGCTAAATACTTTCGCTTTGTTTTACCAGCAGGGCTGACAGCTGAGAACAGCTGAGA
Organism: Eleutherodactylus coqui; assembly: GCF_035609145.1. Taxonomy (NCBI): domain Eukaryota; kingdom Metazoa; phylum Chordata; class Amphibia; order Anura; family Eleutherodactylidae; genus Eleutherodactylus; species Eleutherodactylus coqui. The sequence goes on from NC_089843.1 coordinate 213,077,216, forward strand.
CAATGCAATCAGCTGTTATCAGCTCTTTCTTGGCAGAACACAGAGTGCGGTCCGTCTTATCAGCTCTTCTGCTGAACGACGGATTTAAGGCAGGACTGAATTCCATAGCTCGGCAGAAAACTGAAAGATGGGCGCATTTACTCAATGATTATCGCTCAAAACATGGCTATTCAATGATAATCGTTTTGTCTAAATGGGCCTTTATCACTGTCTGCCATGTTACAAATAGAGTGGAGCATCAGCCAGTCAGTCACTCTGATTACAAGTCTGCTACTTCAAATACTTCCCCCACCTTATGCCCTCTCACACAACAGACAGAAAGAATTGCCTACTGGAATCAGTGCCGATGCTGCAGTGATCACAGTGCTTTATTAACTAGGTGACAGGTGGAGTCCAGGGATGTAAGTGTTATACTTCTCTCCCCTGTCATTCCCCGATGTGAGCGCTGAAAGGCACCGCTAAATGCATTGAGCAGCACTACAAAAAATTAGAACAGGCAGATTACTTACGCCCCCCCGATTTAGCAGGTCACCTACTTTCAGCCCATAAGCTAAAGGCCCTTTTAAGCACAACAATTTTCGCTCAAAAAAAATCGCTCAAAGCCGTCTTTTAAGCAATAATCGTTGTGTAACTGCACTGACATCGTGCAGTCTTTGTTAAGCCGTCGCTCATTGTTGTCTTTCAGCGTCCTGAAAGATCAGCGATCAGGAATTCACAGCGGGATACAGTGGGTTTCATCTGTATCCCGCTCCCTGAAGACAGGCTGGGTATGAAGAACAGAGCGATCCAGCTGTGTTCTTCATACCCCGTTCGGAGCGCTCAGCTGTATAACAGCCAGGTGCTCTGAGCAGAGAACAGCTGGATGCAGAAGGCAAGCGGGGACACCCGGAGCTCCAAATCCCACAGTGCAAATACGCCCATGTGCATTGGGCCAAAATGTATAATTAATTTTTTTATTGAAACTGCAACATGTACAGGAATCTCCTCTTTCATAAATAAGACAATATGCTATCTAGATATTCTTCTAATTTACAAGGTTACCACGCACCATAATTATATGACACAGCTACAGAGCCTCATATTTCCGTATAATTGTTTGCATCATACTCTTAGGCCTCCTTCCCACGAACGGATTTCCGCCGCGTAATTCGCGGCGAAAATCCGCTGCGTTGCACGCAGCTATTAGGTTCTATTGAACCTAATAGCTCCATGCTCACGATGCGTAATTCCACCGCGGAATTACGCACCGCGATTTCTCCCGTCCTCACCCGCAGCATGCTCTATTTTCTGCGGGTGAGGACGGGCTGTACGCACTGACGGCTTCCATTGCAGTCAATGGAAGCCGTCCATTCACGCTATCTCCCGCTGTAACCAGCGGGAGATAGCGTGAAAAAACGCTTTCCCGCCCACCGCCGAGCGTCATATGACGCCAAATGACGCGGTCCGGCCGCGTCACGTGACACGGCTGGTGACGCGAGAGCGGTGGGCGGTGACGAGCGGTGACGAGCGGTGACGCGGCGGTGGTGGGCGGGGAAGCGATTTCACGCTATCTCCCGCAGGTAAGTATAGGGGCTCTGGGGGGCGCCGTGACGGGCTTCACAGCGGAATATTACGCTGCGGAGCCCGTCACGCTCGTGGGAAGGAGGCCTTAATTAGATTGTTTTCTCAAAATGCCGCCAAAAAATTTACTTGCACATTGCCAATAGGGGCAAATAGCGGCAAGACAGCAGGCAGAATTAATATTCTCCCCAATTATTTTTAGCTCTACCGTATTGTTTCTGCCGTCCGCTAGAACAAAAGGAAGTCCAAGAATTTTTGCCCAATTACTTGCCTCCTCAGAGGATTTACTTGGGTGTCTAATTACAAATCTGATTGTGGATTAAATATGTGAGCAATGGGTCCCTGACTAAAGAAAAACACGAGGGCACTGAATATATCCTCATACATTTCCTCTACACCTGGACATCCCCCAAATGGCAGCATCACAACCAAACCGACTATACCCTCTGCGGGTCCAATCACCAACCCCTTAAAGCCAAAGTCGGGGGTCAGACTATGCGAGCTGAGTAAGGATCGAAACGACGATATTTTACTGAGGAATAAAGAGGTCTCTATTTTAAAGAAAACCTCGAAGTGCTGATCTACCTTTATACATTATGCAAGCTCCAGCGTCCTGACATATAGAGGAAATTTGATGTCGGCAAGATCCCTGCACAATACGCAGTCGAGGTGCGGAACAGGTTTGACTTGCTCAGGCAGGAAAGTGGGGACCCAACCAAACTGTGGGCAGAGATAAAGGGAAACATCAATGAAATCGCTCAAGAGCATGGACCATACAAGAAGCCAGTTGATAATGCGAGTTGGCTAATTGCAACCACCATCCAGATTGCTGATAAGAGGAGAGAAGCTAGAGTAAGGCTGGACGAGACATGGTGACTCAATGCCAAATTCCAAAGAGAAGCCAGGAAAGACAAGAACAACTCCCTGAACGCCCGATGCACGAGTCTTCAATTAGCCTATAAGAATTATTTGTCCCTGAGAAACAAGTGAAGAAACCTTTCTCCACCCGCCAAGCAGCCATCAAGGACAATGATGGGAATGGTAATGACCAGCAGGACATCAAGAAGAGATGGAAACAATATACAGAAGAACTATACGCTGGTGCCAGCAGTCACCACTTAGAGGAACATGGGGGGCCAAGAGGATCTGGAACCAGACCTGCTGGAAAGTGAAGTGGAGCGGGTGATGAGACAACTGTCAAACAGCAAAGCATCGGGCATCGATGGAATCCCTGCAGAGCTGCTCCTACCAGTCCCAAGAGCAGGACTGACAACACTATAGATTTCCAATTACCTCTATTTTTAAATTTAGGAACAGTCAAAGAACATTAACTATAAAAAGGGTACCCAGTATCTTAGGCACACATGGGAACAACCCACTGCCAGCACTTCAGGAAATCCAAACATGCCCGATCCTTCTCTTCCACCCTTGAATAACAGATCAATGAGTCCTTCTATTATCTAAAGTGTATAGCCAGAGTTATTGTTCCTACTGGGGATTAATTATTTACTCTGTATTTTTGAATTAAAAATTGTGTTCTGTCTCAAGAGAAAGAATAGTAGCAACACTAGCAATAGTTTACGGTTCCTTTGCAATTACCCAACTTCTGGATATGGCACCCATATGAGGACTCTGTGGCACAAAGCTGTTGAAAATCGCATGACCTCAGATCTCCTGTGCCTCACCACAAAGTGACAGAAATGAAAAATCTAGGTCAACGTATAACTTTAACCTTCACAAGTAAAAGGTAACTGGTTTGTTGAGTTATTACTTTTCGAGTCTTCGTGCCATGCCCTACCATCTTATGTGCTCCTGATGTTAAATACTGTATTACGGTCTCCAACCCCCAACCACACGACTGGCCTGGGAGTCAAAAGCTGAATCACTGGTCATCAACTGGAATCCTGGTTGCATAGCCAAACGAAGACTATCCAAACTTGGGGTGAGTTCACATCATTTAGACGCGAGGATGGAGGGGGGGATTGGTTCTGTTCACCTTCAAAATAAAGGTGGATGGGAAAGATGGAGTCAACTGTGTATGTGGCCATATTAAAGGAGAAGTTGCAGAACGACACTGCAAAGGAAACCTAACATTACAGAGACGCCATTTAAATGAATGACCAACCGTATAATATACGGATGGACCAAGTCCACCAAAGTAGAGGCATACTTACATAATAGCTCTTGGTGGAAGTCCATGGTGTCAATGTGCCCTAATACGGCACTGGAAAGGGGTTGCTGTTGTAAAACCCCCCCATTATAGCTACCGATTCATGAGCGGATTAGGTCTTCACTGGATGGTAGAACCCAAAGACCAGCTAAGAATCCCCCAATGAAGAAATAATCTGTGGTTTTGATATTTAGAACTTCTTTTTTCAATTTCCAGACATGAAAGAACTTAGCGTTTACTTTTCTCAATAAGAACATTGCAACACAAAAAAGGAAATACCCGGCCTAGATACCGCTTAAAATAACAGAACACGTGTAGAACGTGGGTCGTATTACAGGTGAATATCTGAACATCGGTTGCAAAACATGTCTTTAAGAAAATGAAAAGAAAACAACCATAAGGCTGCGTTCACACAGGGCAGATGTGCCGCGGAAATTCCGTCCGGAATTTTGCTGCGGCAAATCCCGGTATTAGCCAGCCATGTGGACGAGATTTGTGAAAAATCTCGTCCACAGGGGACGGCAAATCCATCGTGGCAAAGCCAGCGCTGTGGCGCACATTCCCCGACCGCAACATGCCAATTTTATTTTACGTTGCGGCCACGCTCTCCTCTATAGCAGCGCCGTCCGCAACGGAAAAGCGTGCAGCCAAGCAGCTCCAAAACCAGCAGCTAAGTGCCGCGGGTTTTAAAGCAGCGCTTTCCTGGTGGACATCTCGTAGTTTTTCGCTGCGGCAAAACCGTGAAATTTCCCCCGGGAATACGCCCATGTGCCCCCAGCCTAACTGTATGAATGTTACATATATGCTCAGACAGGGAAAAAGTATTCACACAAAAAAATTTATATATCAATTGCAAAAACCAAGATGTTACCAGTGTGGTCGGCCTAGTAATCCCCCACATATCTGATCAGCACAAGTATTTGGCACGGATGTCGGGATCATAAGCGCTTGTGCAGGAAACAGCTGCCGCCGTCCCATGTGGAGAGATTGTCTTTCAGGAAAAGAGCATGTGGCAGGAGAGAATCCGAGTCCCATTGTACTTACCCTAGCTATTTTAGTCTGCACCAAGCATTCTCTTTCCACCATATACTCATGGCTGGTTTCAAATATCTTGATCATGTTGGCAACGTCGTTACCGACAGAACCTAGAACAAAGGATCAGCAATCAGGTGTGACACAATAGAGGTTTTCGGGTCTAGATTTATTGAACACTACTCTGGGATGCAGCAAATGCAATGGATCACATTTATATAACTTTCTAACAAACTTCTGGGATCCTTCTCAGATGGTCATGTGATCTCAATCTGCTCAGATTTACTCTGGTTTATGTATTCCCAACTAGTGAGTTCCTCGTCAGCATAATCTGTGTGTGATGATATTACATGGCGTGTACCACACATGCTCTTCAGAGGGGGAGTGAGTCACTCCTATCACAGTTACTGATAGTAACATGGTTCCTGTCATATAGTCATAATAGAGGAGATCACGGCTCATCCTTCTGACTGTGTAATTATGCTCTGTAGCTTATTTAGGTGAAGACAGAATGTAATGGTGGTGTTTTCCTGGTAGCTGAGATGGTACAGCCTCCAGCTACTCATATGATATTGTGCTGATGCATCATGGGATTGATAGAGTAGAATAGTGAAAGCAGAAATCTCAGCATTAAGACTGTGTCTGATAGGGTTCATGTTTACAACTGTGTTCTCACCATATATTATGCGTGCGTTGCAAGGACACGTGATACGAAGTATGGAGTCAATGACAGTTAATGGACTTTCATTGATCCATGCACATGTGCGTGTAGACACTGTGTATTGATACGTATGAGATATACATCGCAACATGCTCTATTGCTCTGGGTACCACGCAGCTTGAGCCCTATACATTTATATAGGCTGCATATGAAATGCTATCCATATGGGCAGCGTTTTTATACGCATCCCTGGCTCTGAAACAGAGCGCATGTCCGTGTGCGTGTGATAAGCGGGCCTGTGCAGTGCCTCGTGTCTCTGTCCTACGTGGTCTCTGTCGGCTCTATTGTTCCGTTTAAACAGCAATTGTTCAGTCCCTGTATCCGCTTATACAGCGACTGAACGGTTCTTGTTGGAGCGAGCCAACGCTGTATCTGCCTGTCTAAATAGACTGCATGAGAGCGAATGAGCTAACGGTGATGTCACTCGCTGGTTCAAATGAGAATCGTCTCAGAGGACTAATAGTCACTCAGGGCTCTTGCCAGGGCAACAGACGGCTGTGATCATAGAAGCCGCCAAGCTGGCTGTATTATGCCGATCCCATAGCTCACATGGGTGAACTGGAGTTACAGTGCAGAACAGACAGCTTAAGTTTTCTTAACTGTTCACTGTTAATTACTAATAAAGTTTTTTGTTATTCCTCCTAGAAATGTATGAATAAATTGACAACTAGGCGTTACCGATTGGGAGGGGGGGGTTCTCTACACAGTTAAGCCCCATTTACACGCAAAGATGAACGCTCAAAATTCGTTCAAAAGATAAAATGGTTGACAGTCTGAGCGATCATTTTGCATAAGCTGCTAATGGGAAATATTGCTCATTAGTAGCTCCTTAGCTTCCTTTGCATGTAAATGAGCCTCCCTGAGCTGTATGCAGAGAACAGCAGGTGGTCTGTTATCTGCATACAGCTCCATTGTCCTCCCATGGGACAGCAGCTAAATACATTATCAGCACTGGAGAAACAGTGTGCTATCATCTCTCCAGCTGAACTATGGATTTTAAGCTCAACTAAAAATCATTGTTCGGCCGAAAAGTAAACAATGGTAGCATTTACAACAATTATTGCCCAAAAGACATGGTTTGAACAAAATTTTAAGCGATAATTGTTGCGTGTAAATGAGGCTTTAGACATCGTCCAGTCAGTGCTGATTGTGTCGGACTATGTAAAGATACATCCTGCTAACAAGGGAAATGGGGACATCCATTTTTCAATGTATTCATAAAACAGTAACAAAACTGTGTAGATTGATAAGAAAATTTTTTTTATTTTATGTGGAAATGCAAGAATTTGTCAGGAGGGGTGACAGGCATTTTTTTTACTGTAGATGAACTTTTAATGCGTCCAGATCTGATAAATATATATATATATATATATATATATATATATATATAATGTCAGTGTTACACCAACACATCCGAGTTCCTTAGCTGCTTCCTTGTAATACAAATCTGGTAATGCTCTGCAGCCCTCATGTTACGTAAGCCTTCAATCCAGCCAGAAACCTGTTTAGTCTTGTTGCCATTGTTACCTTATTTGCAATTTAAACCTTGAATAAGTAACAGGATGAGATTAATCAGAGCAGGAAATCTTGTATTATTTGCTCTATTTCATTCCGTAGAGTGTATGGACTTACTTCTTTAAACATGTTTCTCTTAGGCAGCCAATAAGAAAGCAGATTTTATTATTTCAACCCCTTAGTGACCACGCTATTCTGTTTTTACGTCCTGCCGTTGCAGGATGTGTATGGAGGGAGATAGAGCTGCTATCTCCTTCCATACACGGCAGGTGTCAGCTGTTTATTACAACTGACACCTGCGGGCAACAGCCCCGTTTGGCCGCACGGCCGATCGGGACTGTTAACCCTTTAAATGCTGCTGTCAAATCTGACAGTGGCATTTAAATCCCCAGAACATCGCGGTGATCTCGGGGAAGCCGTTACGGGTGTCATGGCAGACGGGGTCCTTCTGAAAAGGCCCTAGGGCTGTCATGGCAGAATGCCTATCAAGCCATCCCCGTGAGGTGGCTTGATAGGCTGCCTGTCAGAATGCAGTATGATGTAATGCTATGGCATTACATCATACTGCATAAGAGATCTAAGCATCACTAGTTGTGGTCCCCCAGGGGGACTGAAAGAAAAAGTACAAATAAGAACAATAAAGTTTTAGTAATTATTTTTATAATTTTTTTTTAAGTAATAAAAGTTTAAAAAAAAACCCTTTTGCCATATTTACAATAAAAAATTTAAATAATAAAATACATAATTGGTATCGCCACGTCCGTAAAAGTCCGTTCTATCAAAGTAATGCATTATTTACCGCGTGCAGTGAATGTCCTCCGAAAAAAATTTAAAGTAGTACAGCAAAGTTAGAACAGAGAATGGTTAATCAACTATTTTTAGGTGAGCTGAATAGCAGGAACTAGCAACTAGTGAACAAATTGTTGCCATCACTGCCGGCGGCCGTGTTTACACGTAACAACTATCGCTTACTTTAACTCCATTCAGCGATTATTCGGACAAAGCTTGTTCCACGTGAAGCCACCTAAAGGCCCATTTAAACACAACGGTTATCGATCAGAATCCATATTTTGAGCGATAATCGCTGTGTGTAACTGCCCTGACATCGTGCAGTTTTTGTTAAACCATCGCTCATCGTTGTCTACACTATTGTTTCAGCTGTATCCCGCTCCCTGACGACAGGCGGGGTATGAAGAACAGAGCGGTCCAGCTGCGTTCTCCATACCCCGCTCGGAGCGTCTGGCTATTATTGAGTGATAATCGTTGTGTGTAAATGGGCCTTAAGACAGTCAAAGATAAAAATTGGCAAAAAAAAACTAGAATAAGGCCGCCTGCAGACGAGCGGGTCGGATCCGGCAGGGAGAATTCTCGCCGCGGGACCCAACCCGAGAGCCTGCAGGGACGAGCGCGTACTCACCCGCGCCTGGCGGCCCCGGCTCTTTCATGTGCCGGCTGCCGCGCAGCCGGCGCATGCGCAGACCGGAGCCGGCGGCCGGGTGAGTGCGTGCCCCGCACAAAAATAGGACATGCCGCGGTTTGTTTGCCGCGCGAGATTTCGCGCGGCCAAACCGCGGCCGTCTGCATAGGAGTGCGTGTTGTAATGCACTCCTATGCAAACTTTCAGTGGCGGAAATCCCGCGGGAAATACTGCCGCGGGATTTCCGCCCATGTGCAGGCGGCCTAAAGGTGGGAGCGTCTATCTTTGAAGTATTTGTACCTCCAGTAAAGTAATACATTGACCTACAAGACCGCTTTACACCGCTTTCACTTAAAAAAAAAAAATTGTGTAAGTCACAAACCCTAAAAAAGTTACAAAAAAATAAAACTATGTATGTAGACTTTAAAAAAGCAACACAAACAATATAAACGTTCTGTCCAGAATAAACAAAAAGATACAAATTTTTGTAAATTAAAAACATAGATCTAAACAAGAATCCAGGCCGGGCTCACACGAACGGGTCGGATTGCGTGAGCGGATATCCACAGTGGAAGACCTGTGAATGACAGTGGAAACGAATTGCGTATGGCCGTGTATGGACAGCGTATCGTCCGCATGGAAGAAAGCTCGCAAGCAGGGAATGACATCAGAAAGCAGCATAACATCGCACAGTCGACTGAGCAGGCCATTCTCATTCTCTTTGTTTTTTCCCTCTCCCTCTCTATCCACACATGTGAGCGAGCAGTCCATGCCTTTCAATCCCCGCGTATTGTCCGTGCAGACAGCAAATGCGGAATCCGCAATCCTCGTGTGTGCATGAGGGGCAGATATCCTCGGGATATCCCGCACAGGTCAGTGTGTTTGACTTTCCAATGCGATTTTGTATTGCTCTGGACGGTCCACGCTGCGGTCCGGAATCTCGCCAACAGGAGATCCCATTTATGGAGGTCAATGTTCAGCCTCCTCCGGCGCAGTTATTTTACTACCTGCAGTCGTGTTCATGTCATTATTAATATTTATGGGGATTGGATAATATTGCATGAGCACAATATTTTTTATTAGGAATCATCTTTTTCTTTATGGCTTACATTTTCCGGGTAAATATGGCGCTGTGTTATTCACAAGTATACAGGTTTTTTTAATATATGGGATATTTTTCTTTCACACCTGTATGTTGTGAGGCGGGTTTATATGTTATTAGGAGTCATTCATATTATTAGTTTCCATGGTTATCAGGCAATCTAGCATTAGTATTTATTGCACTATGGATGAAAATTTCCTTTTTAACCCCTTAATGACACAGCTCTCCCCCCCCCCCCCCCATATTTGCTTTTACCTGCCCACTTTAAAAAATATCATACCTCCTTTATTCATCCATCGACGTCCCTGTATGAGGGCTTGTTTATAGCTGGACGAGTTGTATTCTACGATGGTATTATTTAAAGGGGTTGTCCCGCGAAAGCAAGTGGGGTTCAGCACTTCTGTATGGCCATATTAATGCACTTTGTAATGTACATTGTGCATTAATTATGAGCCATACAGAAGTTATTCACTTACCTGTTCCGTTGCTGGCGTCCTCGTCTCCATGGTGCCGTCTAATTTCAGCGTCTAATCGTCCGATTAGACGCGCTTGTGCAGTCCGGTCTTCTCCCTTCCGAATGGGGCCGCTCATGCCGGAGAGCTGCTCCTCGTAGCTCCGCCCCGTCACGTGTGCCGATTCCAGCCAATCAGGAGGCTAGAATCGGCAATGGAGCACACAGAGCCGACGGTGCACCATGGGAGAAGACCAGCGGTGCATCGTGGGTGAAGATCCCGGCGGCCATCTTACTAAGGTAAGTAAGAAGTCGCGGGAGCGCGGGGATTCGGGTAAGTACTGGACGTTTTTTTTTTTTACCCCTGCATCAGGTTTGTCTCGCGCCGAACGGGGGGGCTATTGAAAAAAAAACAAAACGTTTCGGCGCGGGACAACCCCTTTAATGTACCATATAATGTACTCAAAACTTTTTAAAAATTCTAAATGGAGTTAAATGGAAAAAAAAAAATATTCCGATATCTATGGGTGCGTCTTACTTCTACGGCGCCCATACTGCACCAAAAATGACACGATAACTTTATTCTAAGGGACAGTATGATTACTACCATACCAAATATATATAGGTTTTTTTGCTGTACTACTTAAATTTTTTTTCAAAGACATTTAATTCTTTAAAATTATTTTCTGCCGCCATCTTCTGCGTGGATCCATCGACGTAGTTGTGCGAGGGCTCATTTTTTGCGGGACGTCCTGTAGTTTGCGTTGTACCATTTTGGAACATACAACTTTTTGATCGCTTTTTATTTTTCTTGGAGACAAGTTGACCAAAAAAGTGCGTTTTTGGAGGTTTTTTCCTTCGAAACGACAATTACAGTTCGGGGTAAATAATGCATTACTTTGATAGATTGGACTTTTACGGACACAGCGCTACCAAATATGTATTTCTGTTTTATTATTTAGATTCTTTTATAGTAAATATGGCAAAAGGGGATTTTTTTGAACTTTTATTACTTTTTTTTTAACAATTAGTAAACTTTATTGATCTGATTTTTACTTTTTTTTGCCTCAGCAGTATGATGTAATGCCATAGCATCACATCGTACTGCTATCAGGCAGGCATTCTATCAAGCCATGACAGCCTTGGGGCCTTTTTAGAAGGTCCCCAGCTGCCATGACACCCGACGGCTCCCTGCGATCTCTTCGTGGAGGGGCCGTACGGGATCACCGAACATCGTTCAGGGGATTTAAATGCCGTTGTCAGAATTGACAGCTGTATTTAAAGGGTTAACAGCTCCGATCAGTTGTGTGGCTTAATGGAGCTGTTGCCGCCGGGTCTCGGCTGTAATCAACAGCCAGCGCGTGTGGTGTATGAAGAGAGATCGCCCCATGATCTCTCTTCATACATACCGTGACACTGCAGGACGTAAATGTACGTCCTATAGCAGGAATACCGTATATACCGGCGTATAAGGCGACGGGGCGTATAAGACGACCCCCCAACTTTCACTTTATACGCCGGTAATATAGTGTAAAAAAAAAAATCATTACTCACCTCCCCCGGCGTTCTGTTGCGCTCCGGCAGGATGTCGCTCGCTCCTCGTCCCCGGCGCAGCATTGCTTTCTGAATGCGGGGCTTGGAATCCCCGCCTCCAGAAAGCTAATACACACGCCGTCAGCCAGTTACAGCCATTCAATGACAGCATTGAATGGCTGTGATTGGCTGAAGGCGCACGTGGCTTCAGCCAATCACACTATTCAATGACATCATTGAATGGGTGTGATTGGCTGAAGCCACGTGCGCCTTCAGCCAATCACAGCCATTCAATGCTGTCATTGAATGGCTGTAACTGGCTGACGGCGTGTGTATTAGCTTTCTGGAGGCGGGGATTCCAAGCCCCGCATTCAGAAAGCAATCCTGCGACGGGGAGCGAGCGACATCCTGCCGGAGCGCGACAGAATGCCGGGGGAGGTGAGTAAGGATTTTTTTTTTTACACTTTTTTTTGGTATTACCGGCGCATAAGACGACCCCCGACTTCAGAGCAGATTTTTCGGAGTTCAAAAGTCGTCTTATACGCCGGTATATACGGTAGGATAAACATGGCGATATGCTGTTTTTACGCATGCACCTTCGCAATACATGGAATATTTATCTGTGATATTTTCAAGCATGCATGTGTCTTTTGGGCCTCCACCTTAACCCTTTCATGACCAAGGGTCATTGATGTTCCTGTCACCAGGTCACTTTCTGCAGTTCTGGTATTATCACTTAAAAAAAAAATCATATTTTTTTTTTTTATACAAATTTTACTGCATTTTACCAAATACCAAATTTATATACTTTTGTTAATATATAGTAACACTAACATAAAATAAGTATAAGAAAAAAAGAAAGAAAAGTTAAGGATTGCTATCGGACGCCATCTTTTGACCACTATAACTTTTTTTATTTTTCCATGTGAGGGCTCATTTTTTTGCAAAGTCATTCGTAGTTTGTATTATTACCATTTTGACACAATTTTTGATACATTTTTCCTCCATTTTTTCTTGGAGAGGAATGACCAAAAAAGTGCAATTCTATCACTTCAAATTTTTTGGGGAATTTTTAGATTTTTTAAAAAACATTTTTTTTTTTTAGATGTGACGAATAGCTTAAGGGTTTTTATTTCACTTTTACTTTTTATCATTAAAACAAAAGTCTCTATTTTGCTGCTTTTTTTTTTTTTATAAAGTCCCATTAGGGAACTTGAACCTGTGTTTGTACAGTAGAATGCAATACTATGGTATTGCATTATACTGTGTTTTAACTGCCTGGCTAGTAAAGACTTGCCCCATCTTTTATAGGCAAATGGTCATGGCAAATTTTTAAAGGGTTTTTCGGGGTAAAGCCTATTCATGACGCATGCTTAGGATAGATCATTATTAGGTAGTCGTTGGGGACCAGCTACTCGGGATCCCTGGTGAGCTGTTCGCTGCAACCGGACGTCATCGTAGCGGACAGCAGCGGAGCCACCATGGCTGGCTTCATTCTCATTAAAATCAATAGGTGCTGAAGAGACTATTACACACTTTCTATGCCTGATCCCGGTGTTGAAGGGTGAAGTGCTGGAAGTGTAATAGCTGCTTCTGCTCCCATTGATTTCAATGGAAATGAACTCAGCTCTGGCACCTCCGCTTCAATCTGTATGATGATAACGAACAACAGACACATACTTGTATTCCTCTACGCAGAACATCTAGAGATCGTGAACATTTTTCTTGACTTACAGTTCCAAAGATGATTTTGCTAATTCCTTACACTATTAGAACTGATTACCGGCACAAGTAGAAGGTATCCTCCAATGACCGCCAAGAGGAAAGGTTTTAACCAATAGTGTGCCGTAGTAAAAGTGCAGACACCAAATTATGGAAACTTTACATGGATTTTACCTCGTTTGGATTTTGGGAATTTTTTCCTCAGCTTATTTTTCAGGACATTCAGTTTGGCGATAATGTCAGGCGTTGCTATGTAGAAATCTGCATTTACTTCATCGTTCAGAACCTGCAATGCCAACATTTTTACATTAGTTAAGACATATCTACACCTTAAAACTGGTTAAAGGGGTTGTCTCGCGGCAAACCTCAAAATTGTACCTTACCGGATTCCCCCTGTCACCCCCCTGGCATAAAATAGCAAAGTAAAGCGGTTTTTAAGCCGCTTGCTACTTACCGATCCGACGAAATAAGGACTTTAAAAAATCTTCTCCCAAGATGGCCGCCGGTCCTTTCCCAGGGATGCACTGCGGCTTTCTCCCATGGTGCACCGCGGGTCTTCTCCCGTGGTGCACCATGGGCTCTGTGCGTTCCATTGCCGATTCCAGCCTCCTGATTGGCTGGAATCGGCACACGTGATGGGGCGGAGCTACGCAATGACGCGTAGAAGGGGGCGGAGCCAGAACGCCGCTCGTGCCAGGACCGAGCAGAAGGGGAGAAGACCGCACAGTGCAAGCGCGTCTAAAAAAGCAAGACGACATCAGAATTAGACGGATCCATGGCGACGAGGACGCTAGCAACGGAGCAGGTAAGTGAATAACTTCTGTATGGCTCATAATTAATGCACGATGTACATTACAAAGTGCATTAATATGGCCATACAGAAGTGTATATCCCCACTTGCTTTCGCGAGACAACCCCTTTAATGTTAATCACTGCGAGAAGGTGAACTAGGAGTCAAACCCGTAAGTACACCAATTAGCAAAGCAATTAGATAAAGTCATATATTATAAATAATGTCAAATCGAAACATCAATGTTAAAGTCAATATGAGCATTTGTATAATGGCTTGGATTCTGTTAGCCTTTTCTAAAATCTATACTGGTGGCATAGACCGTTGTGAATTATTAAAGAGATTCCGTCATGTTCTCATGATTTCAACAATGTATCTCTTTTCCCTCTTCTCCCTCCCATTCTCAAGTACAAGCTCTTCTGAGTTTCAGTGTGAATGTGTCAGGTGGGAGATCCCCACTACTCACGGTCAACCAAGTCCGACAGCAACCATTGACAGTGAGTGGTTAGGATCGCCCACCCAACACGCTCTGGGAACGGAGAAGAAGAAGAGTCTTTACGGGAAAACGGAAGGGAGTAGAGGGAAGAGAGAGACATCGGAGACAACAGGGCTGTGGCTACAAAGCTAAGAAGCCGGTCCCGCTGACAAAAGGACATAATAGGTCCTCTTTAACAGTAAATAAGCCTGCCAAGAGGTAAAGCTACTACCGTAAGACAAGCAATTCACTCATATCAAAGCTTCTTAAAGGGGTTATGCCACAATCCACTGGATAGGTGATAAAAGTCTGATTAGTGGGGGTATGCCCCACCATGAGAATGGGGTCCTGTGTACTCCTCTCTTCTTCAATGGACACTCATAGTAAGGAAAAGCTTGAATGGAGCGGTGGCCAAGCATTAATTTCAATGGGATTGCCAAAGGTAGCAAACACTCTGCAATCTCTGGCAGTCTGAGAGTTGAACGGAGTGGCAGTACTCATGCTCGGCTGCTGGACCATTCAAGCTTATCCTCACTACGGAAGGGCAGTGAGGAAGAGAGAAGGACCTCCACCAATCAGACTTATCACCTATCCTGGGAACAGGTGTTAGGGGTTTTCCAGCTCTTCAAAACTGAAGGCTTATCCATAGGAAAAGTCATCAATAGCTGATCGGCGGTGGTCCATCATCCAGGACCCCAGCCAATCAGATGATTGCCAGACCAACTGTCACTGTGCATGGAACAGAAAACTGATAGCTCCATACATTGCATAGTGGCCTGGTGTGGTATTAAAGCTTTATCTCCAATTCATTTTCATTTACAGAGCCATCTCCTCCCTGCCCAATACTGGCTAACAGCTGGCCCAGGGAAGAGCTGATTGATTGGGGTCCAGGAGAGTGGAACCCCACCGATCACATATTAATTACCTATTCTATGGATAGGACATCAGTTCTGAGGAGCTGAAAAACTCCTTTAAGGGTGTGTTAATAATGTGGTTGATTGTTGCTCTGCATCTCCTGTACTCCAGATTTCTATAATATGAAGTTGTTGAAAGCCCATTGCCATCAGTTGTCCCATGGCTGTGAGTCTCATTTTTAAATCTGGGCAGTGAGGGTATGAGGATGGTTATTTGATACTAACAGAATGGTAAAAAATAGTACCGTATATACCGGCGTATAAGGCGACGGGGCGTATAAGACGACCCCCCAACTGTCACCTTATACGCCGGTATTCAGTGGAGAAAAAAAAAAAATTTTATTACTCACCTCCCACGGCGTTCTGTCGCGCTCCGGCAGGATGTCGCTCGCTCCGGCAGGCTGTCGCTCGCTCCTCGTCCCCGGCGCAGCATAGCTTTCTGAATGTGGGGCTTGAAATCCCCGCTTCCAGAAAGCTAATACACACGCCGGCAGCCATGACATCATTGAATGGCTGTGATTGGCTAAAGCACACGTGGCTTCAGCCAATCACACTATTCAATGACATCATTGAATGGGTGTGATTGCTAACACGTGCGCCTTCAGCCAATCACAGCCATTCAATGATGTCATTGAATAGTGTGATTGGCTGAAGCCACGTGTGCTTTAGCCAATCACAGCCATTCAATGCTGTCATGGCTGCCGGCGTGTGTATTAGCTTTCTGGAAGCGGGGATTTCAAGCCCCGCATTCAGAAAGCTATGCTGCGGCGGGGACGAGGAGCGAGCGACAGCCTGCCGGAGCGAGCGACATCCTGCCGGAGCGCGACAGGACGCCGTGGGAGGTGAGTAATAAAATTTTTTTTTTTTACACTTTTTTTTTTTTTGTATTACCGGCGCATAAGACGACCCCCGACTGCAGAGCAGATTTTTCGGGGTTCAAAAGTCGTCTTATACGCCGGTATATACGGTACGTGGAAAGTTATTGTGGACCAACAAGATGGTTCAAAGACAAATTTGAAATACAGGAGCATATAGAACGAAACGGGACTGTGTATCAGCCATTATAGCAAGTCTATAATCACACTCTTCAGACACTTTCATATAGACGATTTAAGCATTATATTAAGAAGGTAACTTTTCAGTTGGCCAACCTATTTCCTAGAATACTCTCATTAAGGGGATTGCCTTATCATAGACTTTGGTGGCATATTAC
Organism: Eleutherodactylus coqui; assembly: GCF_035609145.1. Taxonomy (NCBI): domain Eukaryota; kingdom Metazoa; phylum Chordata; class Amphibia; order Anura; family Eleutherodactylidae; genus Eleutherodactylus; species Eleutherodactylus coqui. The sequence goes on from NC_089843.1 coordinate 213,093,831, forward strand.
TGGGGGTGCCATGAATGTGTGAATGGCAAGAGATTGTCCAATCAAGTTGCTCCGGTATGCGAAAGTCCTAGAGATTTGCCACCAAGAACTATGAGACAATCTATTGTATTTTGTATGCACTAAAAAAAACAATCTTCCCAGCTAGTGATCCCATCAAGTAATCGTTCTCAAGGCTTTGGTAACACTCACTGGGCCAACTCAAAGAAAATGACTAACAATTTAGCAAGTCATACTCTTCATTAAGCCATTAAGGACCAAGCGCGGTAAATATGGCGCCTGGTCCTCGGCTTAAAGCCCCGCTGATAGTAAAATTACAGCGGGGATTTAAGCCTCCAGGAATGGGTTGTCAGCTGTTAGTGACAGCTGATAACTCGGAGAAGGCAGGAGGGGTTTTTAACCCTTTCTGCCTTTTCCTTCCCCAAGTACACAGCGCTCAATGAGTGCTGTGTACTAGAAAGGGAAAGCGGAAGTGTAACTTCCACTACAGGAGCCCGGGGGGGGGTGTCATGTGACCGCTGGGGTTCTCTGCTACAGCAGAGCTGCAGGGTCATACCAGACCCTTGCCAGCTCTGCCAGTGAATAATGTCACTACAGATAGTACAAAACATAAATACATACACAAATAAAACAAAATTACCGAATAAAACAACAATATATACATAAAAAAAAAGAAAATAACCCAAAACCGATGCCAACCAAAACAGTCACCGTATGCGCCCTGTAATCCAAAACGATACATATTATATATCCAAACGTCCGAAACAAATAGAGGAACCCGTTCCCATAGTATATTTATACTAAAATAAAGTAATTAAAAAAAATAACTATAAATGTTAAAAAAAAAAATATTTTTTTTTAGCTTTTTACCCCTAATAAAAGTAAAGAAAAAAAGAGTCAGTGAAAAAGATATTTAGAAAAAAAAAAAATCGCCCTATAGGTCATGGGAAAAAAAAGGCAAAAATAATTTTGGTAGCTAAAGGAAAAAAAAAATAGGGCAGTTAAACCACCACGTGGGCAAAATCCCTAAAAAGTGTCTAGTCCTTAAGGCACAAAACAGCCTGGTCCTTAAGGGGTTAAAATGGTTCACAGAGTGAAAAAAAAATTTCTGGACCAGGAACAGGCTAAAATAGAAAAAGAAAAGTAATACTCCGTGGTTAGAGGCATCCCAGTGTCAGAGCAGGAGCTTTGTAGAATAGATGGCACGTGACGGCTAGAGCTCGTTCCAGGATCGGGGACCAGGACTCTTGTAGCGGACATCTAACAGCTGAGTATTGCTAATTTTTTTAGTCCACTCTCTGGCCAGAAATTCTTTTTTAATTCTAGAAACCCCCCTTTAATGTTTTGCAAGACCATGTTTTTCGCATAAGAGATACATTTACTCTGCTCACCAGCCTCAGGTGGATACACAATGGTGCGTCCATACCGCAGATAACGACAAAGGAGCAGATCCTGTCTGCAAGGCCCAGAAGCAAACTGGCTAGCAATCCAACAAAATAGGATTTGGCTATTTCCTGTGTGCTTAATGTACGTCGTGTGGAAGCCGCTGGGCAGAATGGTATTCATACAAGCAATGAATTAAAAGAATGAAATGGGATACCTGAGGGATGAGCTCAATCCCTCCAACAATCGCAGCGCCGTTCTGTTTTGCAGTCTCAGCGGCTTCTGCATTCTGCAGAGAGAAATAATACATTGGATCAAGACACAAATTGGGTCAGAATTTCTGAAACATACATGGACTGAAACAGGTAATGCATTTTTTTTTTGCTTTTTCAGTAATTGCAAACATACGAGTATTTAACTTCCATTTGCCATATTGCCCTCCTAAAAGCATTCCTCGTGCCAACATTCAGACTTCAACAGAAGAACATCAACTGAGGAAGTGGCAGATAACATTCCCAGTGGCAGCTGTGCTTGGCCTTCAATAGCGGAGTAGATCCCACCCTTCTTGCCACAATGAGCGTGCTACTCACTCACTGAATGTGATAGTCACCTTTTAAAGGGAACACATCATGTCGGAACAGCGCCATAAACTAAAAAGCTATGGTGCCGGCCTTGTATGTGACGGGGAGTTGGGGGATGTCATTTTTATACTCACCCGCCGCCCTGTGTCCACCGGTGAAGATCACCCTGGGTACGGAGATATGACTCTTCTGATTCAAGTGCGTGCTCGCACATGACTCCGCAAGAAGTCATATCTTCGTGACCAGCACGATTTTCACTGGTGGACACAGGGCGGCGGGTGAGTATAAAAATGACATCCCCCAACTCCCCGTCACCCACAGGAACAGCACCATACCTTAGTTTATGGTGCTGTTCCGACATGACGGGTTCAGAGAGAGAGTGAGAACCCCCAAAAAAAGCTCAAATTTTACGAAAAGCTCAGTCATCATGATTTTGTCCTCGCCTTTTAACTTTAATATTTTTATCCATTTTGTACTAATAAAAGTTACATTTTCTAGCATAGATTTTGTGGATTATTTTTCTTTTTTGGTCCATACTAGAGATGAGCGAACAAACTCGTTTAGGGCGATTTCGCAATCGAGCATCGCTTTTTTCGAGTAACTGCCTACTCGGGCGAAAAGATTCGGGGGCGCCAGGGGTGAACGGGGGGTTGCAGAGAGGAGTGGGGGGGAGGAGAGAGAGAGAGCTCCCCCCTGTCCCCCACTGCTACCCCCCGCTCCACCACGCCGCCCCCCCGAATCTGTTCGCCTGAGTAGTCAGTTACTCGAAAAAAGCGATGCTCGATTGCACAATCGCCCTAAACGAGTACGTTCGCTCATCTCTAGTCTATACCATTCATTGAATTCACATTCCATAATTGTGTTTACTCCTTTCTAGGAGGTGTAATTAGTGTGAATTGGGTCAGATGATGCATACATTATTTGTACTTACCTCTGTGAATACTAACACCTTATTTAGTTCTGTCACGAAAGGGAACGGCAACTGAAGGTAGCCAACAAATGGATCCACCTTACTCTGAAATGTAAGATACAGAAAAGCAACACTTAATATGCTTGGTTACTTTTTTTTCAGTGTGCGATATATTACCTTTATTGTAGGAGTCAGTACCATTAGGGTGATACCCAATATGCATAGTTTTTTTTTTCCTGAACACTGTGTTATAAATGCACAGTAACAGAAAATGGGATCAAATCACAGAAAATGCTCTTCTTACTGATACAGAGGTATAAGGGCCGATACAACCATCAATTCCCGGCAGCATGCAGACAGGCAAGATGTTATATGAAGGAGGGGCGCAGGTGCAAAATACTGATGAACGGCCACCCCTACATAACTTTTTGCCTTTCTGCATGTTGTTGGGAACTTGTGTTCGCACTTCTCTTATATTTTTCTATCAGTCAAAATGGCTTTTTTTGTAATTACTTTTGCACAATAATAGCGCATTTCATAGGAAAAAAAAACTTTTTGTTGTCGCATTCCAAAGCCACAACTAGAGATGAGCGAGTATACTCGTTAGGGCACATTACTCGAGCGACTAGTGCCTTAGCCGGGTATCTCCCCGCTCGTCTGTAAAGATTCTGGGGCCGGCAGGGGGCGGGGAGCAGCGGGGGAGAGCGGGGAGGAACGGAGGGGAGATCTCTCTCTCCCTCTCTCCCCCCCCCGCTCCCCGCCGCAGCTCACCTGTCACCGGCGCCGGCCCCCGAATCTTTACAGACGAGCGGGGAGATACTCGGCTAAGGCACTACTCGCTCCAGTAATGTGCCTTAGCGAGTATACTCGCTCATCTCTAGCCACAGTATTTATATTTTTCTATCAGCGTAGCTTGGTTTTTTCCATTAAGCTGAGCTTGCTTCCATCATTTTAGGCTTTTCTTGCAGGACAAGATCCGTCCCCCAGCTGGGCCCTGCATAAAATAAAAAAAGAGGGTATCCTCACCTCTCCTGGAGTCCCGAGACGCAGCCGACAGTCGCCGCTCGTAGTTAGAGTCGTCAGAAGGCGGAAGCATGTGACTGCTGCGGCCAATCAGAGGCCTTAGAAATAAGTTGGAGGTATTTAGGAGCGGCACTGGTTCTCACATGACATCAGTATGTACCTAGGCCACAATGCAGACTCCCAGTGTTACAGAAGAAGGAGGATCTGCACCGCCAGGGCAAACTCTCCTCAGAAGTACTTTACTCAAGCATTATCTCCCATCAATGTGCATTTACATGGGCGATTTTAATACAAGATGTCTGTGCGCTGTGAGACGCATAGAAATCACATGTGACAAATACAAGTATTTTAACCCTTTCCAATCCACTGTCTGACGTCTGAAGACATTCTGATTAAAGCCTGTACAGCTCCGATGTCGGAAGACCTCCGGCAGGGTATTCTTAATGTATATTACTGGCCGCTCTGCTGTCGGGGGCCTCTCCAGCATGTGCCATACCGCAGTACTGGCTCTAGCCAGCAGATGTCGCCATTGTATAATGGCAGAAAAAGAAAGCCCCCTAGGAAACCCTGAATCCAAAATTGGATTGCAAAGGGTTAAATGAGTGTATTTACATGTGCAATTTGTGTCTTGCGGCAATGCTGTGAGATAGAAGAATTGCAGCATATCCTATTTCTGGGTAACTCTGTTCAAGGATCGCAAATGCATGTAAATGTACGTTTCATGCGAGCGCAATGCGATTTTCTATTATCCCTCCTGTAAGAACATCTGATTTTCGCATGTGAAATTCTCAAGTGCAGCGATGTGTTTTTCTTGCAAAACGCATCCAACTTGCATTAGAAATTGCAGGTTTTCAAGTGCAATATCAGACGCGCCTGTGTAAATGCATCCTCAGACCGCTTTTACTCGACCGAGAAAATGGCGCAAGATTGGTGCATCGCAGAGTGGGAAAAATTTGCGGCATGTTCTATCCTTGGAATGCCTCGCACGCCCATTGTTTTCAGTGGGGCCGGCAAAGTATCACACGCGAGTGCATTGCGATGTTTCCCATTGAGTGATGTGAGGCGGTTTTAACACAAAAACGGCTCGCATCCGTGCTGACATCGCATTAGGCGAGCGCGATGTCGGGCCGAGTTTCATGGCTTGGTATCGCACTCGCCAGTGGGAAATTAGCCTCAGCTTACGGGAGAAGTTGCCTACTAATTAGCAGCTTTCCTTGCAAGGAGGCCACCTACGCATGTTGTGACTGCAATGTGGCTGAAGACTGTTCAGCATGCTTCTCAAATAAATATAAATGGCGCAAACCTGCAGACTTCACCAGACACATTACCACCTTCCTATAAGTGATGTGTCTGGTATTTCAGATCAGCCTCAATACAGTTTGAATTTCTATGCGGTCAGGATTGTTTTATTGCACTTCTCACTGATAAAGATCCGTCTGCCACAATGGTGACCATGACGGGATGACAGTCGGGTAAATGACTGCACCAGCGCGGACATCCCCGCTAAGGTCGTTCGCGCTCGTGCAGAGCATTTAGACTGGCAGACTTCACCGCTGGATGGCGGGCTTCTCGCTCAACGCTTCACCTTCTATGTGAATAGCTGAGTGGGGAGCGTTTACACGCAGCGAGAGTCCCACAATCCAATGAGGTATTTTATGCTGACTGCAAGTCAGCGATAACCAACAGTGAATGAATAGGAAACAATATTTTTGAATTTCCACAGGACGATTATTGCTTATTTTCCTTCGTCTGAAAGAATATTGAGCGAATCATCCAGTGTAAATGGCCCTTTAGATTGTTGCTTCTAAGGCCTCGTTCACATGAGCGTGTTTATATGTGTACATACGTCTGCATATCACGCGTATACTGGAACCATTGGTTCCCTATAATGTGTTCAAATGTCCGTGTTCTACAGACGCGCAAACACATGTACCTGCAAAAGATAGGACATGCGTTCCCCATAGGTCCGTGCTTTGCATCAATATTCCCCACGGGGAGTCCCCTTGTCACTGAACACTGACAGCACTGTCACAGTGTTCAGTGACAAGGGGACTCCCTGCGGGGAGAAAAGAATACCCTGCCCCAGCTGTGGCAGAGGATCGCGATGTTCTGCCATTGCTTTCAATGGGACCGCTGCTGCTCCCAGCGGCCCCATTGAAAGCAATGAGCTGCCGGCAAGCCCTGCAGTGATTTTCGGGGAAGGGCTTTAAATATAAGCCCTTCTCTGAAAATCATTCCTAGCATGTGTAAAAAAATAAAAAATATATATACTCACGTCTCCGCAGCTGCCGGAGCTCAGGCACGTCTAGCCGCTTGGCCCCCCTGCACTGCTCTGAAGGGTTATTTACACGTGTTTTGGCACGTGCGTGGACACGCGGATAAGTGTGTTCATACACGCACGTGCAAAACAACACTCGTGTGAACCAGGCTCTATAGCTTTAGATGGCTGGGATCGGCATTAAGACCAATCCCAGTGGTTACAGCTCACATCAGCTACTGCTTATGCAGTATTCGCAGATATGAGTAGCCACATATTCCAGGTGGCTCTATATGACAGTGGTATTTATAGATATTCTTAGATTTGGCATTAGAGATAAGAGAAAAGAAAACCATACAACATTGTAATCTGCCGTGCGGATACATTATGTGTTTATGCAGAAACAAGCTGTTGCATTTAGGAATTTGCCAACACCATAACATCTAAAATCGAGATCACGTCTGCAAGTAGAAATGTTAGGCATGCTTCAACCTCTAAAGGCAAACTGCAAGGGCAGGCATATCGCCGCACTCATCGCCATATCAGGAGCGACTTACCTTTTTCTCCAGCTTCATATCCAGTTTGAGTTCCGCGAACACAGCCTGCACCGGGCTGGTGAAATCCAACTTTTGGAATGTCTTAAGCATCTCAATTGCAGTTTCTAGTTCGAACGTTGGTCTGGGGTAGTAGCGGACAATATAGACGTCATCGCTGGGCTGCGACGCTATGAAACCAGGGCCTTTACGTCCGCTTGTGTCCTTTGTTTTCTCTGCGGCCTGCCCCTTAGTACCTGACTCTTTACTGGTTTTCTTTGCTTTTATAACTCTGAAAACAGTGGAAAGAAGAAGGTCACTTTGTTAAGTCTACGGACAACTGGGTGGAACCAAATCCATAAATGTCACTAAAAATGTCCTAGTCCAGTATTCAGAAGGACAAAGAAGAACGTATATTTATTAGATTGCAAATTGTGTTCCCTGGCATTGCCTCATGTCATTTTTGGACAGACTTTTAACCCCTTAACGCTGCAGGATCTACAGTTACATCATGGAGGTTAGGGGTTTATATGAAGGGGGATCGAGAGTCGATCTCGCTCCATACAATACAGTTGCTGCTATTTCTAACAGCTGACACCCACCGGCCCACACAGCAGCTGCAATCAGCACTCCCGCTGATTGCGGCTTTCAACCCTTCAAATGTTGCTGGCAATTTTGACAGCAGCATTTAACCCCTTAGTGACGGAGCTTTTTTGCTTTTTTCCAATTTTGTTTTTTCCTACTCCCTTTTAAAAAATCGTAGTTCCTTTATTTATCCATCGACGTCGGTGTATGAAGGCTTGTTTTTTGCGGGATGAGTTGTATTTTTCAATGGTACTATTTATTGTACCATATAATTTACTGAAAAACTTTAAAAAAAATTCTTAGTGGAGAGAAATGGAAAAAAAACGACATTCACCATCTTTCAGTGCGTCCTGTTTCTACAGCACGCAAATTGCAACATAAACGACCTGATATTTTTATTCTATGGGTCAGTACGATTACTACGATACCAAACTTATATAGTATTTTTTTTGCTGTAGTACTTTTATTTATTTTTTTTAAGATATTTAATTTTTTTCAATTATTTTCTGCGGTCATTTTGTGCGCGCAATACCTTTTTTATTTTTTCGGCGACGTAGTTGAGCTCATTTTTTGCGGGATGTCCTGTAGTTTCTGATAGAATCAATTTGGAATACATACGACTTTTTGATCGCTTTTTATTGCGTTTTTTCTGGGAGACAGGGTAACTAAAAAAGTGTATTTCTGGCGTTCTTTCTTTTTTTTTTTCAGACGACGTTCACCGTGCTGGAAAAATAATGCGTTACTTTGATAGATCGGACTTTTACGGACGCGGCGATATCAAATACATATTTTTATTTTATGATTTTGATTTTTTAATAATGGATATGGCAAAAGGGGGGTGATTTAAACTTTTTTAACTTTTTTTTTTTTTAACAATTAAAAAAACTTTATTGATTATTTTTTTTACATTACTTTGAAGTCCCCCTGGGGGACTTTAACATGCGATGCTTTGATCGCTCCTGCAGTATGACGTAATGCTATAGCATTTAAAGGGTTAACAGCCGCGATCGGCCGAACGGCCGAGAGCAGCTATTGCCCGCGGGTGTCAGCTGTAATAAACAGCTGATGCCCGCGCTGCATGGAGGGAGATAGCGGCGCTATCTCCCTCCATACACGTCCTGCAACAGCAGGACGTAGTTTTACGATAGGGCTGTCACTAAGGGGTTAAATGCTCCGATCAGATTTTGCGGGTCTCGAATGGCCCCTGCAATGACATCGCAGGGAGACATTCAATTGCCATGGCAGCTGGGGCTTTTTAAAAGCCCCCAGGTTTGCCATTGCAGATTACCTATCAAGCCATGCCTGTAGAGTGGCTTGATAGCTTGCCTGTCAGATCGCAGTATGATGTAATACTATGGCGTTACATCATACTGCAGGAGCGATCAAACCATTGCAAGTTCATGTCCCCAAGGGCATAAAAAAGAACTAAAAATCAGTTTCACATACCTAAAATAAAGAAATCTAAATGAAAAAAACAAAAACATATTTGGTATCTCTGTGTCCACAAAAGTACGATCTATTGAAGTAATGCATTATTTACCCCGCACGGTGAACATCTTAAAAAAAAAAAAATACACAACGTCAGAATTGCACTTTTTTGATCACCCCATCTCCAAGACGGAATTTAATACAAAGCGATCAAAAAGTCGTTTGTACTCTGGAATGATTGCAATAGAAACTACATGATGTCCCGCAAAAAAACGAGCCCTCACACAACTATGTCGATGGAAAAATAAATAAAAAAGTTATGGCTGTCAGAAGATGGCGCAGAAAAGAATTTTTTTTTTTTAATATTGTATTTTTTTTAAAAGTAGTACGGTAAAAAAAAACTATATACATTTAGTATCGTAGTAATTGTTCTGCCCCATAGAATAAGGTTATCATGTTATTTTTGGTGTAGAAAGAAGACCCCCATCCTCCCAAAGATGAGGGAATTGCCCTTATTTCCCCATTTCATTCCACTTAGAATTTTTTTAAAGTTTTTTCAGTACATTATCTAGCAGATTATGTAGTACGATTAAAAATACAACTTGTTCCGCAGAACACAAGCCCTCGGGCAGTTATGTCGATGGATAAAAGAGTTATGATTTTTTTTTTTTTTAAGTGGGGAGGAAAAACCGAAAATGAAAAGAAAAAAAAGGACCGTATCCTAAGAGCTTATTCACAGGAGCTTATATCGGCCACCGTTTTTACGGCCGGCCGATATACACCACCCCTTCCCTCCCCTCTGGCTGTTTGCAATAGGAGGGGGCGGGACAGAGGTGAAGCTAAGCTCCTGCCCCATCCCCACCCCTTGTCCACAGCCAGCAATGGAGCTAAGCTCCGCCCACTACCATTACAGACAGCCAGATGGGAGGAGAGAGGCAGAGAGCTGGCAAGGGGGAGGGGAGGGGGAAGACAGCTCAGATGGTAGCATATATCGGCTGGCCGTAAAAATGGCGGCCAATATACGCTCCTGTGAATAGGTTCTTCAGGGGTTAAGAAGTTTCAGACTCTTACAGCTCAGCAGGTTCAAAATGGCCAGCATAAAAAAAACACAATATATTCGCATTTTAAATTTGAAGCTTTCTGGGCTCTGCTAAATCTAGATTTCTTCTACACTTTCCTATGTAGCAATAAATGGCTGCAGCGGTAAAGGCACTTTGAAAGATATATTGCTGCTGTAGCCAACGGGTCACTTCCATAGTCATACAAGCGTGGATGAAACCTCGAAAGAAGGCAATGAATGCATGCACGCCAGGATAGTGCATGGCGATTGGCGTCACGCAGCAAGTTCACACGTCATCGCATACTTCCTGCGTTCTCTAGTGCGTCACGCCGCGAATTGCGGCAGCCTGAGCCCGGTCAGACATAAATACATGAATATTACAATTCAATGATCATAACTAGGGATGAGCGAGCGTACTCGGAAAAGCACTACTCGCTCGAGTAATTTGCTTTATCCGAGTATCGCTGTGCTCGTCCCTGAAGATTCGGGTGCCGGCACGGAGCGGGGAGCTGCAGGGGAGAGCGGGGAAGAACGGAGGGGAGATCTTTCTCTCCCTCTCTCCCGCCCGCTCTCCCCTGCTCCCCGCTGCGACTCACCTGTCAGCCGCAGCGGCACCCGAATCTTCAGGGACGAGCACAGCGATACTCGGATAAAGCAAATTACTCGAGCGAGTAGTGCTTTTCCGAGTACGCTCGCTCATCTCTACTCATAACAGATCAGAAGATAATGAATGATGAAACATCACACATGATAATCACAGAGAGAGAACCTACTTCCTATTCACAGCGGGTTCAGCAGCGTAGAATCTTACAGCAACCCAACTTCTGTTTATGATGGTGGAAGCTGGACTAATAACGCCCGCCTGCTTCACCAGGTGCCTCTGGCAGCCGCGGATAACTGAAGAAGAACAAGACAGGGAAAATACTTATTACAGATAATCCAAGTTAGAGAATCCCGTACATTTCGCCATATATGATTCATGTCCAAAAGGGGAAGACAAAATACCTCAGGTATTGATAGATCAACACCAATAAAAAGTCACAAATCTTGATTTTTTTTTTTTTAGACAATATTACATTTTTTAATCTCGATTTTCTTTTTTTTTTACAAAAGGAAATTTCTCAAAGAGTCATTCTATAGTAAAACTCTTTGCCAGCAAAAATCTAGCCAATAGGAAGAGGTTGGCGTTGTGCTGCAAACCTCGGCCTGCAGTTCCATCTTAGATAAGCCAATGATGAGAGTTGTGGTGATTCGATGAACGGTCTTGTCACTAGAGGCTAAAAGTGGTCCCCCCTCGGCCTATAAGAGACTCTCGGAGCTCCTTGTGTGTAGTGACCTTCTTCTGCTTGTGTTGAGCTTGTTGACCACTAGACGCCTCTACGATGCAGAGAAGAGATTTCACCCCGTTACCAGAGGGGGCGCATTATTGGGATGTGAGAAGCTGGAGGGTCATATGGACCAATTGGAGGTGTTGGGACCAGTGGATGCATGAGGGCACACAAGGTGACTGGGCTCAGGACGCCCCCTACAGACCACCAGTAGAGAGGAGCATCTGACCAGACTGTTAGGTGGTGTTGGGACCAGCGGATGTGTGAGGGCACACAAGGTGACCGGGCTCAGGACCCCCCCTACAGACCACCAGTAGAGAGGAGCATCTGACCAGACTGTTAGGGGGTGTTGGGACCAGTGGATGTGTGAGGGCACACAAGGTGACCGGCTCAGGACGCCCCCTACAGGCCACCAATACAAAGGACCATCTGATATAGTTCGATAGCACGAGCAGTTCCAACTGTTTCATTGCCCGCCATTCAGAGACATCGGGCGCCATCGTTACACCCCCCTGGATCTACCGGAACCATTTCCACGCGCCTGGCTGAAGGATATTTGATTTCAAGGCACCCACTATGGGTAGTGGTCTTTGACACCCACCCACGGTCGCCTCCGTTTGCAGTGAACGACTCGACTGGCCTGCTACAGAGTGGAACCGGGTTGTCTTTGGTGATTAATCTAGGTTTAGTTTGGGCGCTGACGACGGCCGTGTTCGTGTCTGGAGACCTAATAATAATAATGTTTATTTGTACTAGCCTAATGGACGTGCAGCCATGGCTGGCCTGGAGGCCTTTGTCAAGCCTCTGGTTGCTATGGCAACGCATCGACACACCACGGCTGCGTTTATGGTTTCGTGCCCGTAGACGTAAAACGCTGTAGGTTTCCCCACAGTGTTTTACACATTCGGCTTCCATATACTCTGCACCAGAGAATGTGTATGGCGCTGCATATGCCCGCGAAGCACACGCTCACAGACATGAGCAGCGTGATTTTCTTAGCGTAATTTCCCGCTCTATTCAGAGCGGGGAAGCGTATGGAAATGCTGTCCATATTGTGTACGCAGCCCATACAAGTGTATAGGACTCACGCTGCGTGATATACGGAGACATAGAGCATGCTGCGATCTATTTCTCTTGCATATTGATACACAGTGTCCACATGCCAGTGTGCATGGAGCAATGAAAGTCCATTGATTCCAGGCACCCGTCTATGCAAAACACGCGTGATACGCGGTGAAAACACGGTTGTGGACATGAGGTCAATGGGGAGGGGTAAGAAAATGCGCACGTAAGGAGATGCATGAAACACTGCATAATTCTAAGGGGGAAAAAAACACATTCGGAACCCATTTAGACTAATTAGCTATTTCAGTCGATGCATCTTTGCGCAAATGTACACGCCTTGCGAAAGTAAAATACGTTAATGCACGTGCAAAAAAAGCCTCTTTTTCTGCAAAAACGCACAGCTCAGGCGATGGGCTGTTTTTGCACAAAAATAAAAAAACAAAAACTATCCTTCCTGCAGAATGCAAGTCCTCAAACGACCGCGGCAACGGAAAAATAAAAAACTACGGTTTTCTGAATTTAATGATGCAACAACCTGTGAGCCTTTAATGGGTTTTCTGATGAAAGGCATTTATTCCCCCATCCACAGATCCAGAGGATAAGTATCTTATCTCTGGGGGTCCAACCACCGGGACCCCCAGCTACCCTGAATGGAATGACCACTTCTATAGGACGGAGGAAGATCGCCAAAGCACATCGACCTCCTTCCACCCTATAGAAGTCAATGGACCGGCGGGCGGTGTGTGCACCACCGCTTCATCAACAGGGGGCAGACGTCAGAATTTGCTGGGGGTCCCAGCGATCAGATGTATTTCCTATCCTGTGGAAAGAGGTTGTTATGAGTGGAAAAACTCCTTTTAGGTTTGTACTTAAAGGGACAATCCGCTGGCAGCCATCTTTCCCCCCCTCATAGCCTACAATCGGGGTAGTACTGGGGACACGGGACCCTCCTCATCTCATAGGAAGGGGACATCACAAATATGTTTATTGCACTGGTGCAGATTAAAGCAGACCACAATGAAAACCGTTTGTTGCACCTAACAACCAATCACAGAGCAGCTTTCATTTTCCAAAAGCAAAATATGTAATGGAAGCTGAGCTGTGATTGGTTGCTAGGGGCAACCGTTTATAAATCCCCCCCACCCCCTTATTTTGTTGACATGCAAAGACCTATCCAGTTTTCAGCCACCTAGTATCATGACTATCGCGACAGCACTTATAGTCCTGCCCTGGGACACGATACACGTCCATACATGAAGCCCCCATCCCCGGTATAAGCTCAGGCAAATTAGTGTGGCGCTCGTTTCAATAAACTTTATTTACAAGACAACTCCCTGACAGCATCGTATAGCGCAAGGCCATGGCGTTCACTGCCACCGCGGACTTACAGAAGAACTGTCACTGACCTGTACGCAGGCAGCACATGGGGGCCGCCATGACCTACACAGGAGGCGGCAGTGTGCGGAGGAGAGGGCGGAAGAGGCGGCCGCTGAGGAGATGATGTCTCCAACATGGCCCGCCCTGCAGAGGGGGGCAGCTGCAGTGTACACAGTGCGGGGAGGAGGCGGTACCGCGTCTCCTACTATATACTGTGTACTACAGGGCCATATATACAGCATCCTTAACCCTTTAAGGCCGGCGCACAGCAGCGGTACTTCAGCACGTATTATGCGTGTGAATGGAGTCCGGGGAAGTGCGTTCATTTGCATTGACCCGTTTACGCTAGCGGTTTTTTTTTTGCGTACAATACGTGCGTAAAAAAGAACGCAGCCCGTTCTATTGTACCATACGGGGGGGCGGTTATATGCAACGCCGCGAAGCGACCGCGGGAAAAAAGTTAAGTCAAACTGCACGTGATAACGTTCGTGAAGTACGCAGATGCAGATCACACAGCAGTAAGACGCCATGTTTTACACGTACGCTCGTGTGAGCCGGCCCTCGGTGTTCGCGCTTTAATGACAAACTCATTTTTCCATTTTTTCCCCCCTTGCCACCATAACTTTTTAATTAGAAATAGCCGTATGAAGTTTTACTGCACACAGATTGGCGCCATTCAATCAGACTAAAATCCATTGGTGGCGCAGAGGAACGAGAAATCTGTGTTACATGCATGGAAAATTTGGGTCAATATATATATATATTCACTGCAGATGTCACCCCGCTCATTGAAAGGGGTGAAAGCAGTGATGAAAATCCACAGTAACAGTTGACATGCGGGACTGACCCCTCCATCAGCGGCCATGTGTAAGGACAGTAACACTGTGCAGGCAATGTAAATTGTAACAAGGGGGAGGAGCTTCTCACGCTGGCATCTCGTCTGCGGACAAGAGAATATTAGCGAGCGCCTCATTAAATAGTGTCTAGCCCATCTTATGTATATACTGGCTTTCCCTGAAAGTAAGCCCTATCCTAGTTTTTGGGGGAGGCTTAAAATATAAGCCCTCCCTTGAAAATAAGCCCTAGCTTAAGTACATGAAAAAAAGCATCAATACTCACCTGGCCCGCGGCGTCTGAGTCCTTCGCGATGGTCCCCAGTGCTGCGGCAAGCTGCCGTGTCCTCTGAGCTAAGATATCCTCTTCTTTCTGGTGAGGGGGCTTTGAATACCCCGCCTCCAGCAAAGCAAGCGCCGTGATTGGGTCGAGTGCCAGCCAATTAGTGCCGGCACTCGATGAACCAATCACAGCCATTCAGCGATGTCATTCACTGAATGGCTGTGAATGATCGAGTGCCAGCTCTGATTGGCTGGCGCTTGATCCAATCACAGCACTCACTTTGCTGGAGGCGGGGTATTCAAAGCCCCGTCACCAGAAAGAAGAGGATATCAGCATAGAGGACACTGCAGACTGCCGCCGGAGACCAGCAGCACAAGGCACTGGGATGCCACGGACCAGGTGAGTATAAGCCCTCCCCCACCCCCCGAAAATAAGACACTGCGCCTCTTTAGGGGCAAAAATTAATATAAGACAGTGTCTCATTTTCGGGGAATCGGTAGTAGCCAACCCTTTTAAAGCGACTCTCCAGCCATGGAAAACAAAGATGGTCGAACTGCTTCTCTGACTACCTGATGCACATTGTGCATTAGTAGTTTATGGCCGGCTTTACAGGAGCGTATGCATATTTGCGCAAGCCTGAGCATAGCGTTTTTGCAAACAATGCTTTTCGCATGTGTATCGGCGTATTTTAGTGAACCTTTTTGCGTGTGCATTTGCACACGGCATACAAAGACACACTGCTTGATCATGTTAATTTGTCTTAATGTGTTCCAGATATAATAATAATCTTTATTTGTATAGCGCCAACATATTCCGCAGCGCTTACATAGACAGGGGGAATACAGAAAGACAAAAGTACAAACATTACAGAACCGCGGTTACATAGCAATCAATTGATGGAAACAATAGGGGTGAGAGTCCTGCTCCAACGAGCTTACATACTACAAGTAATGGGGTGATACAGAAGGTAAAGGGCTGGAGATGTGCGCGGTATGGGGAGGTGGAGAGTGAGGGATGCTATACACACAGACAATGGTCAGACATTTAGCCGTGTGACGGCAGGATCGGTATGACTGCAGGAGCGGTTTATAATGGCTAGCAGGGATTGCAGTCAGTAGGTCAGGGAGCATGTTATCAGGCGGAGTACAAAGGGGTTTGTTTAGGGAATGCGGTATGCCTCCCTGAAGAGGTGCGTTTTTAGAGCACGTCTGAAGTTCTGCGAGTCCTGGATTGCTCGGGTAGCCTTTGGTAGTGCGTTCCAGAGGACCGGTGCTGCTCTGGAGAAGTCTTGGAGGCGGGAATGAGAAGTTCGAATTAGAGGGGTGCGCAGTCTAGGTTTCGTTAGCAGAGCGGAGAGCCCGGGCTGGGTGATGGATTGAGATGAGGGAGGCAATATAGGGGGGCGCTGCACTGTGGAGGGCTTTGTGGATGAAGGTGGCGAGTTTAAATTGAATTCTGTATGTAACGGGCAGCCAGTGCAGTGACCGGCACAGGGCAGAGGCGTCCGAGTAGCGGCTGGACAGGAAGATGAGCCTGGCTGCCGCATTCAGGATGGATTGGAGAGGGTAGAGTCTGGTGCAGGGGAGGCCGATCAGCAACGAGTTGCAATAATCAAGCTGAGAGTGGATGAGGGCAACAGTAAGCGGTTTTAGCATGTCTGCGGTGAGAAAAAAATTGGATCCTTGCAATGTTCTTGGGGTGCAGCTGACATGTTCGGGCCAGAGATTGGATGTGGGGGGTAAAGAAGAGCTCGGTGTCGAATATATGACCCCAAGGCAGCGGGCGTGTTGTCTAGGAGTTATGGTGGCGCCACACACTGAGATGGAGATGTCAGGAGGAGGTCGGTTAGTGGAGGGCGGAAATACCAGTAAGTCAGTTTTAGAGAGGTTTAGTTTTAGATAGAGAGAGGACATGGCGTTAGAGACAGCGGACAGACAGTCGGTGATGTTTTGGAGGAAAGGTGCAGAGATGTCACGGGAAGAGGTGTATAGCTGGGTGTCGTCAGCGTAGAGGTGGTATTGCAGGCCAAATCTCCTGATGGTTTGTCCAATAGGGGCTGTGTAGATGGAGAAAAGGAGGGGGCCGAGGACAGAGCCCTGTGGGACCCCAACAGCAAGAGGAAGAGGAGGGTAGGTAGAGCCAGCAAAGGAAACACTAAATGAGTGGTCAAATAGGTACCCTGTTTCCATGAAAATAAGACATACCCTGAAAATAAGACAGCATGATTTTACAGAATTTTTGAGGATGCAAAATGATTTTTCAGGCTTTTTGAGGATGCTTGAAATCTAAGCCCTACTCCAAAATTAAGCCCTGCTAACAGTTAATTAAAAAAGTCAATTTAAATAGTGTCCAGGCAGCTATACATGTAAAAAAAGTTAAACCTATTTGAAAAAAAATTAATATAAGACAATGTCATATTTTCGGGGAAACACGGTAGGAGGAAAACCGGGAGAGAGCAGTGTCCTTTAGGCCTCATGTCCACGGGGAAAATCAGGCCCGCCATGGATTCTACATGGAGAATCTGCAGCGGGTCCCTCCTGCCCCGCGGACATGAGCGCTGAAAATAGGAATTTAAAAGAATTTACCCATCCGGAGCGGGCGGGGAAGGTCTTCTCTTCCTCGCGGCCGGATCTTCTTTTTCGGCCAGCGGATGAACTTGTCACGTCGGCGGCACGTCGCCGGCAAGTCGCCGACATGCCGCGCGCATGCGCCGGGCACATCCGCCGAGCCGAAGCAAGAAAGATGCGGCCGTGAGGAAGAGAAGACCTTCCCCGCCCCCTCCGGATGGGTAAATTCTTTTAAATTCCTATTTTAGGTCTCCCGCGGATCCGGACGGCTTCCATAGGCTTCAATAGAAGCCCGCGGGAGCCGTCCCCGCAGGAGACCCGCACGAAAATGGAGCATGGTCCAGATTTTTTCATGCTCCATTTTTAAAAAAATCCCTTTTATTGACCATCCGCGGGTATTTATCTACCTGCGGGTGGTCAATGCATCCCTATGGGGTGCGGATCCGCGGGCAGGAGAAGAGTTAAAATCTGCTGCGGATTTTAATTCTTCTTTTGCCCGTGGACATGAGCCCTTAGGCCGATGGAGCAAAGCATACTGAGGAGGAGTTTGTGGTCAACAGTGTCGAATGCTGCGAGAGGTCTTGGAGGATCAGTAGGGAGTAATCGCCCCTCGATTTGGCTGTCAGTAGGTCATTGGATACCCTTGTAAGGGCAGTTTCTGTCGAGTGTTGGGGTCAGAAGTCAGACTGTAGGGGGTCGAGGAGAGAGTTCTCTTATAGATAGCTTACAAGACGGGAGTAAACTAGGCGTTCTAGTAGTTTGGAGATGAAAGGGAGATTAGAGATGGGTCGGTAGTTGGCAGCATCAGTCGCATCAAGAGTCGGCTTCTTTAGCAGTAGGGATATGATGGCGTGTTTGAAAGAAGAGGGAAAGATGCCAGAGGTCAGAGAGAGGTTGAATATAGTGGTGAGATGGGAGATGACCACTGGGGAGAGGGACCAGAGGAGGTAGATATGTTCTTTTCCTGCACAGTTACGCAGTGTTTCACGTATGTCCTTGTGTATTACAAGCGCATTTACGAACCCCCTCCCATTGACTTTTAAGGGGATATTTCGTGCGCAAATACACAGAAAAATAGAACATTCTTGAACCCTTTCCAATCCAATTTTGAATTCAGGGTTTCCTAAAAGGTTTTCTCATTTTGCTGTTCTACAACGGTGCCATCTGCTGGCTAAAGCCAGTGTGTGCGCCAGAGAGGCTTCGACAGCAAAGTGGCTATCAATAGACGGTAAGAATACCCCGTCGGACGTCTTCTGACATTGGAGCTGTACAAGCTTTAATCAGAATGTAGGAAGAAGTCAGACAGTGGATGGGAAAGGGTTAACATAGTATGTAAGGCTGAAAAAAGACATCTGTCCATCTAGTTTAGCCTATTACCTCCCAATGTTGACCCAGAGGAAGGCAAAAAACCCCAATGAGGTAGAAGCCAATTTTCTCCATATTGCACGAAAATCGCAAGTTCATGCTTTGCGATGCAATAAAAAGGAGGCTCCATTGGGAAACATCAGAGGTAAAGAAAAAAAAAATCGCACATCGCAGAAAGATAGGGCACAACGCATTTTTTTTCTTGCAACATCGCAAGAGTGAAAACATCGCAAATGTGAAGGAAAACATTGAAAATCAATGTTTCATAATTCTGGTTTTTTACTCACTCTCGCTTCGCGGTGCTAAGGCCCCCTAACAGGACGCCTACTCCTAGGAGGAACAGCAACAGTCCTGAATTTTCTCTGTTGGTAGATAATTTGTCTATGCCGAGCTCACACAGATAAAACCCTGCGAGGGTACTGCGTTTTACAGTTGTGAAGCTGGCCCTGTGTGCGTCCGCATTTGGTGGTGAAATTGTACTGCGCATGACCGTGTACTCATGTACGCAGTTATGTACTGTAACCTGTTTTTTTTGTTTATATTTTCCATGCCTTTGCTTAGCAATGACACATATATCTGCTGCCTATACGCAATTTAATTGCATATGGGCGCGTGTATACACACGCCCATAGAAGACAATGGACTTGTGTACATACGCAGCAAAATAGGACATACTGCATTCTATTTTACCCTCGCGCATTGCTCAATTCCGACACGCTAATGCGAGTGTAAGTGCGTAAGGCAATATAATTGATTGCCTGTGAGTTACAGTAAACATACGGTCGTGTGAGCCTGGCCTAACTGTGCATTTGTTCACACGTAGGTCATTAGCAAAGTTTTAGTACTTTCTTTTAGCTTCTTGCATCTCTATAACACATTTTCTGAAAATGGTTTGCATCGAGGCATGGTTCACACTAACCAATCTCTGTTGAGAAGAATATATTTGTCAGTAACCAGGCTTTGTGTGCCTTTATGTAATGCGAAAAGCACCTGTGAAACTCACACTTCCAATCTCCTTTTCTTAATTGAAACACCTTTTGCCAATTAGCTCTTGGAAAAATCATTAAAATGGCAATGCCATCAAACATGACCCCTTTTAGAATGTGGCACCAGGGGCAACAGCTGACACCCCCAGTTGCCACTCCCAGCAAACCACCAAGTTTGCGGGGAAAAGTCACCACTGGTCATGCATTTCTCTTGCAACAGCCAGAGCTACTCTCTGCTTCATGTCATAAAGAGTGGTTCTGAGCGGTGGACACCACTTTATGATGTTCATATGCCCTAAAAAGGCATGGGAACAGGAGTATTGGTCTTGAAACAACCTCTCTAACACAGAGGTCCAAGTACTTTTTCTCCTTGCTCAGTGTATGTTTACGAACGTGGTCAGTAAAAGACAAAAATGGTCCAACTGTTTATTAGCAATCAATACAGAAATCCATGTAATCCCAAAGGGTTCACTTAGTGTATATCCGCCCATGTAAGTGGAGCGGGCCAGTAATCCGTCCAGCCCATCCTCCTCCATTCACAGTAAACAGGCAGTCGTTCATAGAGGCTTACACAGGCCGATCATTGCTTGGCTTAGCGGGAATCCAGCAAGGGATAAATATTTAGAATACAACCGAGAGAGCATTTCGCATCAATTTAGTGCTGGCCACTAAGGGTGGCTTCACACTTGCGAGGGAATCGCACGATTTCCCAGTGCTGAGAAATCGCAAAATTACGAAGCCAATGGCCTCCAGCGGCTCCATGCACATTTGTGATGTTTTAACGCTTGCGATGCAGCCTTAACAGAAAATCATGGCATGTCCATTATTTTTGTGATTTCGCCTATTGCTTCCAATGGGGCCCGGTGGCAGCAGCGCCAGCCCTATTGACATCAATGGGTGAGGATCGCAGTTCTCTGCCACTGCAGGGGATTCTCCGCGACGAGGATTTTCGAGTGGTGCTTGAAATATGCCCCCCCCCCCACTCCCCGAAAATAATCAATATCTGAAGACAAAAAAAAGATTGCATCACCTGGGAAGTGCCATCATCTCTGGCATGTCTTCTTGCGGGTCACGGCACTCTTCTTCTGCTGCCCTTCTGGCCTGGGATTGAAAATCTCCGCCTCCTGAAGCGCTGTGACCAATCAGAGGCAACGCCCAGCCGTCATTGAATGAAAGCTCAGTGCTGCCTCTGATTGGTCATAGTGCTTACCCAATCAGAGGCAGCACTTCAGGAGGCGGAGCTTTTCAATCCCCGGCCAGAAGAGCAGCAGAAGAAGAGTGCCGGGACCTGCAAGAAGACATGCCAGAGATGACGGCACTTCCCAGGTGATGCATTCTTTTTTTTTGTCTTCAGATATTGATTATTTTCGGGGCGGGGCATATTTCAAGCACCCCTCGAAAATCCTCGTCGCGGAGAGTCCCCTGCAGTGGCAGAGAATTGCAATCCTCACCCATTGATGTCAATGGGGCTGGGACCTGCAAGAAGATGCTCCGGAGATGACAGCACTGCTAAGGTGTTGTATTCTTCTTTTTTATTTTTATTTTTCTACAGTTATTGATTATTTTCAGGGGGGGCTTATATTTCAAGCTCCCACCCCTGCCTGAAAATCCTCGTCGCAGCAGTGGAAGAGGATTGCAAGCATCTCCCATGCTGCTGCTGCCGGCCCTATCAGAAGCCACAGCAGGAGATTCTTTCAGCCCTGCAGGGATGGGAGGCTGTTTCCCTGCGGAAACCTCTCGCATCCAGGGCTTCAAAAAGAATGTAAGAGCGACATTGGGGCGTCAATCACATCCCGATATTGCTCTCGCCAGTGTGTCCCTTTCTACTATTTTGCTTGTCAATGCCTGTTGTCATTAATAACAGAGATAAGAAGTGAAGGATGAAGATGACTTATGCTCCCCATAGAAGTCTATGCATAGGGGAGGGGAGTGAGCTGCTGGAGGGAGAGCCATACATGCCTGGTGCCAATAGCAAGTGACTGTTTGCTATGTGTTGTAGCTACTAAAATTACATGTCCACTACTCAGTACTTCTTCATCGTCCTACATGATGATATGTCTTTGTGTGTGTGTGTTGCAGGCAGGAAGAACAATTTGCTGTCTATTCCATGTGCAGTATATAGAGCCTAGCTATAACAAGAAAAATTATTAGATCAGACCAATTTTTGGTGAGAGCAATGTATCAATCTCGTGCAAAGGTAAAGTGGACCTGCCTATGGCCTTTGTTTATCATTTACATTCCACCTCTCATTTTTCAAAGGCCCTTTTGAAAATGAAAACTGGAAGTTGATTGGTTGCCACGGGCAATTACTGCACTTTTCCTTCGCACCGATTCTCGTACATTCCCCAAGTATATCTCACTTATCCATTTCTAACAAAGCCATGCCAGTAAACTATGTAACTTCTCTCCTACGCTGGGAAACGTCATTGTGTCGTATCTTGTTTTGGATAAACACGGCACAAGAGCTAAACCTGAATAGTCTGGAAAGATGGCTCAGTTACTCCCTCACACCCCACTGAGATCAAGCATAAATAAAAGCTGTCAGGATCCACATTACAATAGTTCATGAGATGTAAGCTATGATCTGTGTGGAGCAGACTTCTACATCTACAGAAACCAACCTGCGGCAAAACTTTTCGGAATGCTAAAAAATTAAATGAGTTTAGCAAGAACAGTAGAGGATGAATTGAAAGACAGCGGGCTTCATCTATTTAAGCCAGGCTTGAAAGCAACTTTTTACAATAAGTTATTAAACTTGATATACAGGACTTTTAAAGGCGTTGGCCAATACCCATATGTGGTATTAATGGAACTATTACAGTGACCAATATTTTTTTTTACTTACCATTAACCCCTTCCCACTATATGACATACCGGTACGTCATGAGAGCCTGGTACTTCACGCAAAATGACGTACCGATACGTCATCGGGGTAGCGCAAGATCATGACTGATCTCGCGCTATCCCGCAGCGGGAGCCGGCTGTGAACTGATCTCGCGCTATCCCGCAGCGGGAGCCGGCTGTCAGTCACAGCCGGCGTCCCGCTGTTAACCCCCTCCCTGCCGCGATCTAAGTAGATCGCGGCAGGGAAAGAGTTCACAGAGGGATTGCGCTCCCTCTGTGTCTCCGGCCGGCTCTCGCGATGTTATCGCGAGAGCCCGGCCTGTCACCATGGCAACAGGACGCCAGACACTGGCGTCCTGTATTGCCTATGCCTATGCTCACTGTATAAGCGATAAGGCATGGCAGAGCAGTAGCTCTGCCATGCCTTATGACAGCGATCATAGGCACAGTGCTGCAAGTCCCTCAGAGGGACTCAAATAGTGTGAAAAAAAGAGAAGAAAAATGTAAAAAAAAATGTAAAAAGACCCCTTTTTTATGCTTTTTTCTAATATTAGCATAAAAAAGGTCAAAAAAAATTCAAACCACACATATTGTGTATTGATGCGTCCGTAACGACGTGTACAAAAAGTTGAACACGCTTTTAATAAGTTAAAAAAACGCTAAAAAACAGAGGCAAAATGCTAATTTATAGCATTTTGACTCACAAAAAATGCAATAAAAGTAATCACAAAAGCCGTACATTCCCCAAAATGGTACCAATAAAAACTACAGCTCATCTCGCAAAAAATAAGCCCTTATAGAGCTCCGTACATAGAAAAATAAAAAAGTTACAGGACTTTGAATGCAGCTATAGAGAAAAAAAAAGATTTCCAAAAAAAAGGCTTTTTATTGCAAAAAAGTGTAAAAAACCTAAAAAATATATAACAATTTTGGTATCATTGTAACCGTACCGACCCGCAGAAAAAAATAAAAAAATAAAATCTATGTCAGAATTGATGCGTTTTCTCTCCCTGTTATCATAAAAAAAAATAAAAGTTTTACGATATTGTCTATGTACCCAAAAGTGGCAACGATAAAACTACAGTTCGCCACGCAAAAAACAAGCCCTTATACGGCCGCGTCCACGGAAAAATAAAAAAGTTATGGCTTTTGAAAAATGGAGATGGAAAAATACCAAAAATCACTTGGTCCTCAACGCCAAAATAGGCCATGTCATTAGGGGTTAAAAAGATGCTCCATTCTGTCAAGCAGTCCAAAATCCCTCGCGGTTGGGTGTGTACATGTACGTCAGCAGCTGCACCCCCGAAGGTGGATTGCGCATGCGCAGACGTTCTTCCAGGAGCCTTTGTTTGCACTGTTCACCACCATTGCTAGCTGCTATGCGGTCTCCCATGCACAGCACACAAACAGGAGATCCTGCTCTCTTTCTCTCTACAGCACACACTTGCAGAGGCAGTAACAGTTTGGAAAACATCATACAGTAGTGCTGAAACAGTGGAGTTATGAATCCAGCACTGGGTGAAAGAAAATAGAAGAGTCTTCAGCAGAAGCCTCTCACTCTGCAGCTGCTTCCTTCTCCTCTCTCCATAGACTTCTATGAGCAGTATGTAACATGGTCCTTCAGTGAGCTGATTCGTCTTAAAGGGGTTGTCCCGCGCCGAAACGTTTTTTTTTTTATTCAATAGCCCCCCCGTTCGGCGCGAGACAAACCCGATGCAGGGGTTTAACAAAAAAACAAAACGGATAGTACTTACCCGAATCCCCGCGCTCCGGTGACTTCTTACTTACCTTGCGAAGATGGCCGCCGGGATCTTCACCCACGGTAGACCGCAGGTCTTCTCCCATGGTGCACCGTGGGCTCTGTGCATTCCATTGCCAATTCCAGCCTCCTGATTGGCTGGAATCGGCACACGTGACGGGGCGGAGCTACGAGGAGCAGCTCTCCTGCACGAGCGGCCCCATTCAGAAGGGAGAAGACCGGACTGCGCAAGCGCGTCTAATCGGGAGATTAGACGCTGAAATTAGACGGCACCATGGAGATGGGGACGCTAGCAATGGAGCAGGTAAGTGAATAACTTCTGTTTGGCTCATATTTAATGCACGATGTATATTACAAAGTGCATTAATATGGCCATACAGAAGTGTATACCCCCACTTGCTTTCGCGGGACAACCCCTTTAAGACAGAATTTAGCTGTATTTCAGAATTAATGGCCAATGCAGAGGGAGGAGAAGTGGGTGATAACTTGAGAAATAGGCATTTTTCAGCTGCTTCCTCCCCTCCCTTCTTCTCTGCATATATGTTTGCATGTGCCCTGATCCCTCAAGTGAGCTGATCATCTTAAGACAGAACTTCAGAGTGAATGATTACTTCACAGTGGAGGAGGAGAAGTGGTTGATAAGAGGGTTTTTTTAATCTAATAAGATGTATTGCAAAGTGCTCTAGGCCTATAGGTTGCTTGGCTGGTATTGTCCAAGCTTATCCTCCCTGTTGAGTTGATAACTACAACATTCATGTCACTGTTATTTGAATCTTGGTTCTGGCATTAATCTAATTGACTTTCAGGGTATTATTGTATCTTGATGCCACCAGAAGCTAGGGGTTTGACAGGGCTTGGATGCAGGAATGCCCCTGTGACACCCCTAGCTCCCGATTGGCTCAAGACTTGAAGGTCCTAGTAGCATGTGGATTGCTTTTTGCCGGCCCTACAGGCTTAGGGTGAGGGTTCCTTTTCTTTTTAGGCGTAGATTATGAGCAGTAAATGCTGGCATGTTACAGCTGGAACATGCCAGCCTTTACATTTTATAATCTAAGTCTAAGGAGAAAACTAACCCTCACTCTAAGCCTGCAGGGTAGACAAAAAGCAATGCACATGCTGCACCTCAGACTCTCACCGCTTGGTCCCGTGCCGCTTCTCTGTGATGTTTCCCGGCCGCCCGGCGGATGAGGACTCCGCCCCGGCCGCCGGCTGTTGTTTGCGCTGTGGCCTCCCTGCTGCCGGCCGCGATGTTAAACTGACATCGGTGAGAGGGGGGCCGGCTTGTGGGCCGCCACCTTGGAAGGACCTTGCAGCTGGGGCTGCGTGGCTGCAGCAGGGGCCGCTGGCTTTTCAAATATATCCTAGTGGGCTGCCAGGACCTGCAGCCCAGCCAGCTGTGCAGCTAATCACGTACAGGGGGCTTCACCCCCCTGTCAATCTTGGCTCCACCAGTACTTCCTGGTGGCATCAAGATACAATAATACCGGCTTGCAGTTCGCTTCTAACTCAGGCTTAAGAATTGTGCCTCTTACTAATCATGTTCCTATATCTACTACTGACTTGTCTCCACTGTCGTAATGACACATTGAGTTCTGTGTTCTGGAGGTAGGTCTTAAAGGAAACCTGTCACGTCCCCACAGCACCATACACTAAGTTATGCCTGCTGCTTTCAGTCATTTGTAAATTACATCCTTCGTGATCTTATTGGTTGTTTAATTTTATTTTACCTTGATAATATACGTATTTACTCATCTGATGTCCCTTTTCATAAGGGTTCATTTAAACGGGTGTATGGGAGCTGTAAATTTTAAAAGAGACAGAAAAACTCACTTGATGCGCTCCATCCAACTGTATCAACAAGTGAAAATCTTACTTGATGTGGGGTGCCTTGGACTCCTGGCACCCCAATATCCAAAGGAGCAGGGAAATTCCAACGATGCAGGGGTGTATTTCATAGAACAATTTATTATACACATACAAAGGCAAGTGGATAGGTATCGCAACGCATTTCGGCTTTTTGTAAGCCTTTTTCAAGCTGATTTACTGTATGGGAGCTGTGTTATGCGCCTAGTTTTCACATGCATAATACGCAGTCCTAAAAGCCCATTGATTTACATTGGGTCATTCAGATATTTTTTTTTTTAACATATATGAAAAAAAACAGCAGCATGTCCTATTTTTGTGAACAATACACTCATCGTAGCCTACGGGGGTTTAAAATACACAGTAAATACGCATGTTACATGCATATATAACTGTATACCCCCATATGCCCAGGTGAGTACGCCCTAAGTTAATTCCCTGTTTGTCGAGAAAAAAAAGTTTGTGTTAGTGGTTCAAGAAATCTCTTCATATCATTACTCCTCGGGCTCTGATAACTCCAGACCAAAAAATCTCAAAGCTCTAGAATTTTTTCTAAGGTTTGCCAGTTATAACAGGGAAATTTAGGTTTTTCAGAGATAGTCAATCCTCTCACTGATCTTACTAAGAAATGGTTCCCCAACGCTAAGGATGCTTTTACTTCTCCGTAAAAATGATTTTCAACCGTACCAGTTTTGATTCAACCAGATGTCTCCAAGCCTTTTTATTAGAAGTGGATGCTTCTGAGATTGGTGCGGGAGCGATGTTTTCTCAGGGTTCCAGTAATCTTTCAAATTTACACTCTTGCGCCTTCTTTTGTAGGATATTTGCACGATTGGAACAAAACTATGACATCGGCAAAAAATATTATTTGCTATAAAAAATAGGCCTTTGAGAAATGGAGACACTTCCTTGAGGAAGCTCACCATAAAGTTATGGTGATTGCTTGTCATAAGAATCTTATTTACTTAGAATCAGCAAGACTGAACTCCAGGAAGGCTCGATTGCACTGGCGTAACTATAGGGGATGTAGGGGAGCCTAAGGATGATTATCCGTTCAGTCGCATCCGATCTTCGGTCACTCTATGTATCAATGTTCTCTGTGCGTTTCTATGTTTCACGGCTTCTTTCAGTTCCGCGATTGCCATGTTGGTGGTGGCCTTGATTGTATCCAGCCCTCTTGTTCTTTGTCGTCTTGATCTTCTCTTTCCATTGACTTTGCCAAGCATCAATACTGTTTCCAGTGAGTTAGCGCGCATCACGTGTCCAAAAAAAAGAGAGTCACTGTTTGATGATTTACGGGGCCCATAAGGCCCCTCTTCCCCGTATAGGGAGACCAGTACTATGAATAAAGCATCATAGTTAGGGGAAGGAGGGGTTAAGTCTCTGCTCGGTGGTCTTTTCTCTTCACGTTTATTGCAACATATTAAGGTTGTGAAAGACGATGCTTTTTCTAGATGCTTTGGTACTCAGGTTTCGGGAGAACCACCTGTTCCTATTTTAGCAGAAGGGGTAGTGGTTTCTGTGCTTTGATTAGTGCTTCATTCTCAGAAAGAGGAAACTTAAAGTCTTACTTCCAGTATTCTTCCAAAAGCGAAATTTTGTTGTACCTGTCGAGTTGCGTCTTCAACTAATCCCAGAAACACGTGACTCGGTTCTTCCTGGACACCCAGGCACTAGTAATATGCTGATCTATAGGAGGTTCTGGTGGCCGTCTTTTCAATATTGAGTAATATGTTGAGGCTTGTGATGTTTGCGCTTGATCTACGTCTCTCTGGAATCGCCCGAACAGGAAATTATTACCTTTACCAGTTTTGTAGAGACTTTGGATGCATTTGTTTATAAATTTCATTACATAGTTTCCTTGTTTTGCAGAAAATAGTCTAATTTAGGTTGTTGCCGATGTCGTCTTCCAAATGTAAAGAATTTAGTCAAACTGTTCATTGATAATATTGTAGAATTACATGTTAAAGGGGTTGTCCCGCGCCGAAACGTTTTTTTTTTTTTCAATAGCCCCCCCGTTCGGCGCGAGACAAACCCGATGCAGGGGTTTAAAAAAAAACGGATAGTACTTACCCGAATCCCCGCTCCGGTGACTTCTTACTTACCTTGCAAAGATGGCCGCCGGGATCTTCACCCACGGTGGACCGCAGGTCTTCTCCCATGGTGCACCGTGGGCTCTGTGCGTTCCATTGCCGATTCCAGCCTGCTGATTGGCTGGAATCGGCACACGTGACGGGGCGGAGCTACGAGGAGCAGCTCTCCGGCACGAGCGGCCCCATTCAGAAGGGAGAAGACCGGACTGCGCAAGCGCGTCTAATCGGGCGATTAGACGCTGAAATTAGACGGCTCCATGGAGACGAGGACGCTAGCAACGGAACAGGTAAGTGAATAACTTCTGTATGGCTCATAATTAATGCACAATGTACATTACAAAGTGCATTAATATGGCCATACAGAAGTGCTGAACCCCACTTGCTTTCGCGGGACAACCCCTTTAAGCTCGCATGTCCAGCGACTCGGTTATCCTGGTTTTTTTTACATGTCATTCAGTCTATCCCCATTCTCAGTTTCAGAATTTATTGGTCTGTTTTCTCCAAGTCTGGATGAGTGCGGCTTGATAGTTTCAGCTATGTTTCCACAAAGTGGATTTTCCGCAAGCAATTTTGGTGTGGAGGTCCGTCAGAATCTACATTTATTACATGCCGATTTCACACCCTCATTTGTAAAGGGGAAATCCACAAAGAATAAATTGAGGCATAAATTGACAGGTTACCTGAATCTTTTCTCACGAGCGGGCAGGTACTCGCTAAGGACAATACTCAGTCGAGTATTTGCCCTTAGCGAATATGCTCGCTCATCTCTAATTACCACCATAACAAGGACTTGCCTTGGGAGTTGGAGAGGGTTCCTATCTTGGCCAACTGCATTTTTAGAAGATGAATTTAACCCTTCTGCTGGAATGCCCATAACAAAGAAATGATCCCTAAGGTTAAACGTTTGATAATGAAATTCATATTCACAAGAACAATTTCTGCGTACCATCGGGTACTGTCTTTCAAGAATCTATTGACATAAAAACTGAGAGGATAGCTCTCTCAGTGATGGAGGCTATTAGGGCAATTTGGGTTCTTTCCCTGGTATTTGGTGGCAGGACGATTCTCTCTTATTGCCTTTATAGACTAATTTACTCTCTCTGTGAGAGAAGAATAGGCTATATTAGAGTTAAACTGTTCATCTATATAAATAATAAGAGTAAAATTAAAAAAGTAATGAAGAAAAATTGTAGAGGGTTATGAGAAAGCAAATCAGTTGAATAGTTTTTTCACCAATGTATTCCCTCAAAAAAATGACATGTCAGGTGAAATAAAGAGTGATAAAGTAAACTCTCAATTAAATGTCACCAGTCTAGCCCAGGAAGAAGTGCAGAGCTGCCTTAAAAAGATTAAAATAGACAAATCACTGGATACCGATGGCATACACCCGGAGGATTCTTAAAGAGTTAAAGTATTGTGATAGACCATTGTTTCATATATTTAAGGACTCTATAATGAAGGAGTGTGTTCCACTGGACTGGCACATAGCAAATGTGGTGCCGATATTCAAAAAGGGGTCAAAAAGCAAACCTGGAAACCATAGACCGGTAAGTCTAATTTCTATTGTGGGTAAAATGTTTGAAGGGTTTCTAAGAGATGCCATCCTGGAGAACCTCATGGCTGTATAACTCTGTATCAGCATGGGTTTACGAGAGGTCGCTTTTGTCAAACCAATCTGACCAGCTGGTATGAGTTAAGATGTGGACTGGATTGGGGAGGATCACTGGATCTTGTATATCTTGATTTTTCCAAAGCATCTGATACTGTGCCGCATAACAGCTTGGTATATAAAAGGAGAATGCTTGGTCTGGGTGAGAATGTGTGTAAATGGCTCCGTGATAGAAAGCCGAAGGTGGTTATGATTGGGTCACCATTACTAGTGAAGTGCCACAGAGGTCAGTTTTGGCCCTATTCTCTTTAATATATTTATTAACAACGTTGTGGAGGGATTGGACAGTAAAATATTAATTTTACTATACAATCCCTCCACAACGTTGTTAATAAACATATTAAAGAGAATTAAAAAACGCTTCTGCCTTCTCTTGCTCAGCTGTCACAGCCAAGGGCCTGACCTGCTCCTGCTGTGTCCCACGAGCTTTAACCCTTTCCAATCCAATTTGTATCCTGGTTTTCCTAGGGGGCTTACTCTTTTTCTGCCTTTATACAACATCACAATCTGCTGGCTAAAGCCAGTACTGCATGAGGTGACAGATTAGATAGGCTCCGACAGCAGAGAGGCTGGCGATATACAGTAAGACAACCCCGATGGACGTCTTCCAACATCGGAGCTGTACAGCCTTAAATCATAATGTCTTCAGACGTCAGACAGTGGATTGGAAAGGGTTAATTCCACGTTGTAATTTTACTATCAGCCAGAATTAAAGCCCAGGACCAAGTGCCGTAAATTTAGTGCTTGCTCCTTAATGGGTTAACTAGATTAGGAGTAGAAATACACAGTGTGGTCCACTATACAATGCTATATTATGCCCACAGTGTGTATGGCTGCACAATTTTGGCAGTAATTTCTGTGATCAAATGGGCATGGTTTTGCTGTGTACAGCCATCCACAGCCGCAGGGATAAGTATTCAGCATGGCAGCATCTCCATACCAACTTCTTGAGTAATCACTGCAAACATCTTGCTCAACAACTGAAGGGCCCACCACCATGCAGTTGGCACTGCCAGGCTGCAAAGAAACCTCCAGTGACAGCCCCCTTGAAAAAATAGGTATATGTGATGTATGTGTACAACATGTATGTTTCCAATAAAATATATTTAGCGTAGGCTCTGTTCACATCTGCAATCAGGGATTCAATTTTCCTGTTCCAGCATCAGAACAGAAAATTGGAATGCCAGCTGGGAACGTATCTGTCCTTTGAAGTAACCAAACAGCATATGGCAAACCGCATTGAGTATAATTGGGTCCGTCAGGCTTCCATCATTCCATTGCCGCCTGTTATTTACCCAGAGAAAATAGTGTAGCATGCCAGATCTTAGCCTGTAATGCAGATGTGAACAGAGCTTATGGGTGCAAATTTTCCACAGCTGTGATTTGTAGTTAATAGATATTAGTGTAGGGACTCATAAGACAGCAAGCAACTTCGACGTGTACTTTGGCCAAAATATTAACCAATATCTCGTTTTTAATCAGTATTTTTTCAGCAAACAGTATGGCTTTAAATGCTGGAGGAGCCCAAGGTGTCAGTGCCAGTGTGGTTCGCTTCTGGGGTGCAGGACAACCCCCCTGGGCTGAAAGGTGGCATTATTAATAGGTTGTAAGCCTGTATGGCGCACTACACGTATCATTTGTCCTGGCACCCTGTATATGCTTTATCTATATGCAAGTATAGTACCAAGCAGTCACCCCCCCCAGTATAAGGAAGGTGTGTGAGTGGTTGTCCATCAGTACCTTCACCTTTGCAATGCTCTTCCATTTAGCAGTTTGGCCGTCTGCATGCTGGGGGATGTGGTGCTTTTACCTGCCCTTCTATTCTGTATATCGGTAAGTATATAGCCGCTTTCTGTGATTTTTTTTTTCTTTGTATATCCTTTTTTCTGTGATTTGTTACTGCCGCAAATCTGCTTCAAATTCCAACTGAAATGGTCCGGATCCACAGCCAAATCTAGTGTAAATGATGAAGCCGCTCCCCAGCAGGAGATACGGACTTGACTGGAATCAATTGCAGAAGACAGCAAGAAAATGGATCCACCATGCATAAAATCACCGCTTTATTGAGACCCTAAAATCCCAACAGGAAGGACATACAATGGCGTGACAATC
This sequence comes from Eleutherodactylus coqui, assembly GCF_035609145.1. Classification (NCBI taxonomy): domain Eukaryota; kingdom Metazoa; phylum Chordata; class Amphibia; order Anura; family Eleutherodactylidae; genus Eleutherodactylus; species Eleutherodactylus coqui. The sequence goes on from NC_089843.1 coordinate 213,125,732, forward strand.
GGACGTGTTTCGGGGTGTTACAGCAGTTCTCAGTCATAGCATGAAACATGGCGCATGTGCTCAGTTTAAAAAGAAACAAGCAATAAACAAATAAATAAGTAATCAAGTGGCTAAGCAGAAAAAAATGGAGAGAAAAGAGAAATAATAGACTTGGCAATGAACCCTTAGTAGTGCAAAATCGGGTCAGATCTCTTAGTTAAACCAAAGAGGTTGCTGGTTTTTAACCGAAAAATCAAGTTTATTTTTCCCTTAAAGGGGTTGTCCCGCGAAAGCAAGTGGGGGTATACACTTCTGTATGGCCATATTAATGCACTTTGTAATGTACATTGTGCATTAATTATGAGCCATACAGAAGTTATTCACTTACCTGTTCCGTTGCTAGCGTCCCCATCGCCATGGTGCCATCTAATTTCAGCGTCTAATCGCCCGATTAGACGCGCTTGCGCAGTCCGGTCTTCTCCCTTCTGAATGGGGCCGCTCGTGCCGGAGAGCTGGTCCTCGTAGCTCCGCCCCGTCACGTGTGCCGATTCCAGCCAATCAGGAGGCTGGAATCGGCAATGGACCGCACAGAGCCCACGGTGCGCCATGGGAGAAGACCCGCGGTGCATCGTGGGTGAAGATCCCAGCGGCCATCTTACTAAGGTAAGGAAGAAGTCGCCGCAGTGCGGGGATTCGGGTAAGTACTAAACGTTTTGTTTTTTTTAACACATGCATTGGGTTTGTCTCGCGCCGAACGGGTGGCCTATTGAAAAAAAAAAAAACCTGTTTCGGCGCGGGACAACCCCTTTAAGTAATATTTGATGGTGGTCGCCTCCTCTAATTTAACGACTGATCCATTCAACGCCTGCTGCGTGCATAGATGGAATATTACCAGAATGTGTGTTGAAAAAATGCGCAGAAACATTCCAGGATGCCCGATTTGGTATATTAGAGATATGACGTCTGATACGTGTTTTTAAACTACAAGTTGTGCAGCCGGCATACTGAAGCTGACATGAGACACAAGTCATCAAATCCACTACATAAGGGGTGTTACAATTAATATATGTTTAATATCGAATGAATTGCCAGTGACACATGAAATAAAAGTTTTTGAGATATGCAGAACCGAAAAACATCCACATTTGTAATGTCTACATGTAAATGCCCCAGGATTAGAGATGAGCGAGCACCAAAATGCTCGGGTGCTCGTTACTCGAGCCAAGCTTTTCGTAATGCCCGAGAGCTCGTTTCGAGTAACGAACCCCATTGAAGTCAATGGGAGACCCGAGCATTTTTCAGGGTGACCGATGCTCGGTAGCTGCCTGACTTGTTTTCAATTGAGCAGCGGCTGCTGTTGGCGGCTCCATTGAAAACAATAGTCTGCCGGTACCCCTGAATTGTTTTTCAGGGAAGGGCTTTACATATAAGCCCTTCCCTGAAAAGCAAAAATGTTAGTCTAAAAAAATTAAATAAATAAAAAAAACCCTTACCTCTCCGCCGCTGCCATGTTCCGCGGGGATGCAGAACACATCTGCCACATGCGGCAGATGTTTCCTGCATCCCCCGCAAGGAAAAAGAATTTCCTGCTGCACCTGCCACATCTGTGACAGATGCAGCAAAGGAATTCTAAATCCCTGTGGGGAATAAAGGATTCCCTACCGCAGCTGTCACACATGACAGCTGCGGTGGAGGATTCTGCTGCCGACAACCCTGAAATGTTTTTCAGGGAAGGGCTTTAAATATAAGCCCTTCCCTGAAAAACAAAGAAAAGTGTTTAAAAAAAAATTACGTACTCACCTCCCTTCGGCTGCCGTTCTCAGCCGCGTCTTCTCCTGGCTGTCCCCAGCGCTTAAGCCAATTACAATCAGAGCTACCAGCATGCGGGGATTTAAAATCCCCGCATGCTGATAGCTGAGATCTACAGAACCGGGGACAGCGGCAGAAGTCGCCGCTGAGCCCCGGCAGCCATCAATGGCTTTTCAGGGAAGGGCTTCATTAGCCCTTCTCTGAAAAGCCATTTAAAATTGTGTAGAAAAAAAAGATAAATAAATACTCACCTCCCTTCGGCTGCCAGGGCTCAGCCACGACTTCTGCCGCTGTCCCCGGCTCTGTAGTTCTGAGCTATCAGAAGCCAGGGATTTAAAATCCCTGCCTGCTGGTAGCTCTGATTGTGATTGGCTGAAGAGATTCAGCCAATCACAATCAGAGCTACCAGCAGGTGGGGATTTTAAATCCCCGACTGCTGATAGCTGAGAACTATAGCACCGGGGACAGCAGCAGAAGTCGCCGCTGAGCCTCGGCAGCCGTCAATGGCTTTTCAGGGAAGGGCTTCATAAGCTGAAGCACTTCAGCCAATTACAATCAGAGCTACCAGCAGGCTGGGGTTTTTAATCCCCGGCTGCTGATAGCTCAGAACTACAGAGCTGGGGACAGCGACAGAAGCCGCGGCTGAGCCCCGGCAGGTGAGTATGTATTTTCTTTTTACACAATTTTAAATGGCTTTTCAGGGAAGGGCTTTTGCAGCCCTTCCCTGAAAAGCCATTGATGGCTGGACTTGGAGCTGCAGCATTAGGTTACTGGCCTGCCAGGACCTGCAGGCAAGCCAGCTGTGCAGCCAATCACGTACAGGGGGCATCACCCTCCTGTCAATCTTGAATCCACCAGGACTTCCTGGTGGCGTCAAGATACAATAATACCCTCCTGAAATTGATCAAGAGGAGACAAACGCGATTGGATGAGATAAAAAGTGCTATTGGAAATATGAAATGCTTGAGATTTGGAAACCAGACTGGGAAAACTTTACGCCTGGCGTGGCAGCCGCCTCCAATACACTACCGTCATCTGTAGGAATCTCCTGGATATAAGTATTAAAGAAATGTTTTTGACTAAGATTCCTGGCAAAACAGTTAACAAGTAAAACTTTTGTACAGGTCAAGATGAGAAGTTGAGGCAAATGACAATCCACGAGACAAAGAAATTTGTACAGAAGTCAAAATTTTGGCTGACAAATTGACAACCTGATTTCTCTCTTGGTGCGTCTGGGATATCTCTGATCTGCGTCTGTGCTTCCTCCCTGCCCTTTGTTTTTTTGGAAACTTAGGTCTAACAACCACAGCATTATTAGTATTGCATGAACCTGAGGCATCAGACACACCCAAAGGAGATATCTCAGACAGTATCAGAAGAATCAATGTCAGTAGAGCTAAAATTAACCTCGCATGTATTATTTTGTAACCACTTGCTATTTTATTATTTTTTTTAAAGGAAAGAGCGAGGAGTAAATCTACGATTTTGCTTATTGAACCTGGTATATACGGTATCCACACGATAGTCTTGCAAGTCCCGAATACATTTTACCTGCTTACACCCACCATGTGCAAGTTTCCTTGGAAAGAAATGTACTTAAAGGGGTTGTCCCGCGCCGAAACGTTTTTTTTTTTATTCAATAGGCCCCCCGTTCGGCGCGAGACAAACCCAATGCATGTGTTAAAAAAAAAAAAAGTTTAGTACTTACCCGAATCCCCGCGCTGCGGCGACTTCTTACTTACCTTAGCAAGATGGCCGCCAGGATCTTCACCCACGATGCACCGCGGGTCTTCTCCCATGGTGCACCGTGGGCTCTGTGCGGTCCATTGCCGATTCCAGCCTCCTGATTGGCTGGAATCGGCACACGTGACAGGGCGGAGCTACGCGATGCCGCGTAGAAGGGGGCAGAGCCAGAACTCCGCTTGTGCCGAGACCCAAGAGAAGGGAGAAGATCCTTCTGCGCAAGCGCGTCTAATCGGGAGATTAGACGCTGAAATTAGACGGCACCATGGAGACGGGGACGCCAGCAACGGAGCAGGTAAGTGAATAACTTCTGTATGGCTCATATTTAATGCACGATGTATATTACAAAGTGCATTAATATGGCCATACAGAAGTGTATAACCCCACTTGCTTTCTCGGGACAACCCCTTTAACTGCGCCACGTGGATGTTTATCTCCATAATGTCCTGAGTGTCAGCTGTGGGTTCAGCAAATATGTTGGCCATGCGTTCCAGGCGATTCTTCAAGGATTGGAGTCTGACCACTTCAGCAGCTGAAACCTGAAGAAGGGATTGAGAGTCCATTTTACGAGCCAAATATGCAGGGAGCACAGTGTCCAACACAAACCCTACAGAGACAATGAAGCAG